>NC_058059.1:16329735-16634596 GCF_020085105.1 Siniperca chuatsi
TATTTTACAGTCAGGTACAAAACAAGCTCTTAGGTCTGTCACAGGGAGTTGAACCAAAGTGGTGAATTAATTTTTCAGCTAAATATTCCCAACAGCAGCAGCTGTGCAGAGACACCATATGCTTGCTGATTTATACAAACAGTGTAATAGAGCGTGGGTGCAAGACAATAAATCATTTTTCATGACACTTTCAACAGGTAGCTATCTAGAGTTGTTTGTGGAGGCTGTTTCTGTGTGTCCTAAGAGGAGGTATAGTGCTTTTTATGGGGTCCATTTGCTGTTAACTTCTGTGGCTGTACACTGCTTCAGTCCATTAACAAGCCATAGTTGTTTATGGAGATCTGAAAAAACATTGTCAGTGGGATGGATGCTTCACTTGCTACTGATTAGTTAGGACAAAACAAAACAAAACAAAATTAGCCCCCTTTCAACAGGAAATCAGCTACGTTGAACACAATGTCAGGCTGTATGAATGAAGTGAAACGAAAAGGCAATTCAGTCTGATTATCAGGCTATCATAAGAGAGTGAAAAAAATCTTCTCCATGTAGTTAAAAGGTATGGGGTCAGTTTTGATCATTGCTACAAAGGGAAACATGGTTTCAAATCTTTAGAATTTTCCCAGTTTTTTATGACTTAATAAGCACAAAAAACACCTTAATTTATACATTGAGTCACACTAGAAACGTTTGCTTTTCTCTGTCAGCAAGACTGAGTGGGTGTGTTTTAATTAGATTTGATGACCAAGGACCAGCAAGGACCAGCTGAGCAAGTGACGTGATGTCTAAGCTTTGCCACTACTTAAATATGTTGCTTAAGATGTAAACTGAATTACTGAATTATCTTCAATGATGTCCAGTATTTGAAATGTGCCACCGTTCTGCCCTTCAGTGCTCCCTCTGTCACAGACTGTCAGGCTGCCATTCCATTAGACTCCAACCAGGCCAAGATGAAGAATGAGCCCTTTGCAGTGAACTGACCACAGCCCAGTCAGTGCCACTGAATTGTCCTATTTATCATTTGCTCAGGCTCACAGTTTGCAAAGATTTCCCCCCAGAAATACTCACTTTTGAAAAGAAGTAAATTTCTGTCTGCTGGCTGTCCCAGTCTGGTGATCACCTTTTGACTTCTCTCTACCTGTCTCTGTCTGTCTTTCTCCCTCTTTCTTTCTCTGTCATTTTCTGTTTACATTCAAGGCTTTTTGTTTCTTTCCCTTTCTTGTTCTCTTTCTGCTGTTCTGTATCTCTGTTTCTGTCTGAAAAATATGTTATTGTAGGATGAAAACCATGATTAATTATATATTGCAGGGGTAATTATTTGCAACAATCAATACATCTTAACAATAACTCACAATTAGTCACAGATGGCAAAAGCATAAATGAAGGCTAAACAGTTCTCAAGCCCATTCATAACTTTCTGTTATGTGTACACATTATGTGTGTATCATTTGTCTCCTGGGTTTCATTTTGAAAAGTTTGGAAGTCATGACTGTTACTCCTGAAGACATAAATACAGCATAATAATTATTACTACAAAATGACTGCAAAACTAACTCCAAAAAACCCACAGCCACATCTCTTACAAAGCATACTCATCTTATCCATCATGCAATCTTCAAATTTAAGCCATATCTCTTAATAGGTTTTGACAAAACATGTTCACAAAAATAACAAAAATCAAAACAGAAACAGAGCTTCTTAATTACTAACACTAGCACAGCAACATGTTTACAATGACAATTGCTAACATGCTGGTGTTTAGCAGCTATATTTCCATTTTCTTAGTTTAGTGTGTTAGCATGCTCTAGTTAGCACTTAACAACACAAACTACAGCTGAGGCTGATGGGAATGTCACTAGTTTTGTATTTGGTCATAAACCAAAGTATTGGACAAATTTTGACCTGATGACAGTCCTAGAGAAAAAGTCAGAAGACCACCAAAGTAATTAGGCTTCATTCTTTGGGTAACCATGAATGTCTGTACAAAATTCTGTGCCAATCCATCCAGTAGATGTTGAGATATTTCAGTCTGCACCAAAGTGGTGGACTGACAGACCAAGCAGCCAACCAACTGACAGAGTGACATTGGCGTCTCTAGAACCACACCACTAGCATGGCTAAAAATGACTTCTGTCCAGCTTAAATTCAAAATGGAGCAAAGTTTTACTCTGGTGCCTGCAATGTGCTGAGGTGTTTGATCTCCTATGCGGTCACAGATACTTCCTGTGATTAAATAACTTGGTCCTGCAGCTCAGAGAGTGAAATGCCAAGTCTGGGCTTCATGGAAGCATCTATATATTCTGAGACAGTGGTCAGGATAAAATGGGCTTTACTCCGCACTAATTTAATCCTGCCGAGAGCTGCTGTCACACAGCATTTCAATTATTCATGGGAAAAGGCCACAGGAAAAGGTCAATTTACTGAAAGAAAGCTTCTATTGATTATTGAAATGTTACCTTTAAATAGTTAATACAATAATAAGTTTTGATCAGTCCCAAAATAAAACTTTAAAGTTCATGTTGCTTTGATTTAGGTAGAAGTCAATTGATTTATGTGGATTAAGCTGACGTATCTGATTGTCTTTGACTGTGGACACTGGGTGATTATTCTGAGCTAGAGCCAGATACTCAAAGTGCAGAAGTCCTGAAGGAAATAATAGCTCTCTGGATTTGTAATTTCACTTTATTGAGCAAATATGACATTGTGGGACAAAAATCATTAGCATTACTTAAGAGTCATTGCTCAAACCAATGGCTACTGCTTTCCATAAGTTAATTGAAGTGCACATATTGGCTGGTGAAATTAAAACAACTGGTTGACAATGGTACCCTTGTGGATTCTGAGCCTTAGGTCTCAACAATTACCTGATTCTTTGCTGAGGGGGATCAGGTCTGAGAACCCAATTAGGAGGCAGAAGCTTCAACGAAATTATCAATTTATTAACATTTTTTAACAAAAAAATAAACTGAATAAAGACAGATGCAACTTGCAGAAAAGAGACAAAGACTCAGAAAGTTATAGAAAAATGAAACAATGGTCCAATGTGGGAATAGTCTGATTAAGAGACTGCAAAAAATAAATGAGAAAATAAAAAAATACAAGACATACACCAACAGAAACATATCACGTTATAATATACAAGGTTAACTCACAGCAGCATAAATCAAATAAACACATGCCCTGTGTGTAATTTGACAATTACTTTGTGATTGTCATTCAATATGTCACATTTTCCCTTCAAGCCACAGTGCTCTTTGACTGAGCCTGGTGATGACCTCATTCACATCTATGTACCCATTTCTCATCCTGGAAACTTGTGTCAATTTCATGGCTGCAGCCAGACTGCATGTAATTCTGCTGAAATGCTGAAAATGTGTATAAGGTATATATGGAGGTATGTGTATATGTAGGATTGGATTTACTGTATAAACACACACAAAATCAGTACACACAGAGTTAAGGTGCAAGATATTGATTCATCCTCTAGACAATCTTCTCATCTTTCTATGTTTTTCATCTTCTCATTATGTGTGAGTTTGTGTCTGCGCACATGTACACTGGCTTGAATTTCTGTGTGCGTTTATGTACACCCTGAATCACAAGACAAATCATAAACACCTTGATGGCTAATAAAAGCTCAAATCTGTCTTAGGTAAGACTTAATCACAGCATGAATCACTCAGATATTGTGAACAAAGCAGATAAACAGCCCTAAAGGTGCCAAACTCAACATATCTCATCTACACCATTCTCACAAAAAAATCCTAATGGATTAGCAGGGCCTCATTTGAGAGGGCCATAAATATTCATAAATTAATTCCATACTTTGTTTAACCCCACCTGGACGGGTTGGCTCTGTGTCAAATAATGATAAGAGGGGGTCCCATTAAGCCTCTAACTAATCCCAATAAATCCACCTGCCTCTGCAGTACAATCCAACTTGACTTGTCTTGCTCCTAAATAAAAGTGACAGCTGCAGCACCAAGACATTTGTCCTTGTTGGATCATGTCCTGTCCAACCTGTCACTCATGAAAGGGATCACCTGGATTGACTGCATGAACCTTGACGTGAAGAGCGCATGAGACATGTCTGTTCTCTTCCGGATGTGTAATACTGCATGAAGCATTTGATAAGGTGAGTCAAAGGGTCATTTCTAACAGCCTTGTCTGACATCTGATTGTTAAAGATGGAGAAAGCTGACTATGCTTTCAGCACTCGGTGCCAGTCACTATATCAGTAAAACAATCCATGCTTAGTCATAAGAATTTGTTCAATATGATGCTGGATGCACATTGCTGCAACAATAAATTCAATTTTCATATACAATCTTTTTATGCAAGGCTTTAGATTTTTCTTTCCTGTCACCCTGGTGAATTTTGATATGTTGTGCCAAGCATAACAAGAAAAACAAAGTGTCTAAATGTGGAGAGATTTGCATTTTTCATTCATGTTGCCTTACAGTCACTTGATGCAAAAGGTTATGGGGAATTGGAAGATTTATATTATTCTCCACAGAGGCGAATCTATCTAATATGACAGTTTAATCCTCTCAGAGAACTATTCAGCAGGATCAAAGAATAGACTGAATAGCATTCAAAGTTTCTTCATGTTATTGCTGCAGTCTAATGCCCTAATTCTGAGAGCTGATTACTGAAGCATCTTTCCTATTAGGTTGTAAAATGTATGTTACTCAGGAGACATTAATACCTTTGTTTAGATATATTCTTTAGCAGTACTAAGCATTAAACATTTTCTCCAAATCCACTTCTCAGATCATGCAGAAAGACCTATTTGAGATTAAAACTAATATTATTGCAAGACAGCAGGTGTTTAATACATTCCATAAATTTAATAGTCAAAATAATAGATCTGTGTGCAAGCCATGTTTTTCTTTTTAGTAAGAAATACTGTATACGGATGGCAGAATAATAAAAAAAATTGGACAATGCAGTGATCTTTTGACTGGATCATTTGAGAAATATAAAGACCAGTAAAAAGATTTTTTATATTCCCAGTTCTCAATGTGGACTCAATGCAAAGCCTTGTTACTGAGGCTCTGTAGGCTGACTATAAAGAAGAGGCACTTGGCTGGACCCTGAAATCTTACCTTAATAGCTCCTTTTGAATGGTACCACAGGGTTTAACAAGAAAGGAGTGAATGATTTGCTGAGTTCCTCCTCAAATTTATCTAGTTTTATTTACCAATGCTTTATACAAAGCATTGGTAAATTGAATTAATGGCATAATTTGTTGTGCTTTAATACACTGTGTGAGTTTATACATAAGCCCACTTCATATGTCACATGAATGATGCACTAACTTGCAAAATTAAACAAGGTGTGCTGTTAGAACATCGGACAGGAAGCACCATTCACCATGCAACCTAGTCTAAATGTTGAAGTGGTGAGTGTGGGATTGCATATACAGTGTGCCTGTACAGCCAACAAGGGAAGGACAAAATGCAGACAGGCAGGCAGGAAGAGTTCAGGGATTTACTGATTTTATTGAAGGTATATATAGGCTTACAGGCAGGTACAAGCAAGTTCTGGTTCTGGGTCTGGTCCTGGTTGCTCAAAAGCAAAGGAACACAGCAACTTGGACAATCTGGGGAAAAGAGGCTGGTATAAATACTGCAGCACTGATGAGTGAAAGTGGAAACAGATGAGCAGGTGGGCTGGGAAGGTCTGGTGATGAGAATGGCTGAAAGGGGTTACTGCAGGACAGGAGGGGGTGGCTGGATGTGGGGTGAGGTGACTGGCAGAGGAGGAAACATCCGAGGGCATCTGGTGGACAGGTAGGGAATGGCAATGAAGGGACCTGGTGAAGTGGGAATGTGGCTGAAAGGAGGGACAGAGGCAGACTTTGTGACAATGTCAGCATGTTAGCATTTTGCCAGTGCTTGCATGGTAGCTTGCTGCCATCGATGTGTGTGTGTGTGTGATGGAGGCAAATTGCGCTTTGGATAAAAGTGCTAAATAAATTTTATTCCACTCCATTTTAGTCAGTCTGTATTCTATGCAATGATGTCCTCTATGATATTTATACCAATAAATATTTCTACTAACTATAACAATCTATTTTTATTATTGCTCTGCATGTTTATGAATGATAGAAGTGCCTATGTCTTTTGGCTAGCTTTGGTGCATTCACAGCAATGTTTATGTATATGTGCACTGTCCCAGCTATAAATAAGCCAATAAATAAAAAACAAAACCTTAAATGGTGTCTCCCTATACCTTCAAAGCAGAGTGGCAGGCAAATAATGTAATAAATCACTGAAAGCTTTATGTCCAAATGAAGTCCAAGGGTCTAAAAATCAAAATAGTCTGCTTGTTTTAATTTAGGTGGGAGTAGAAGGTAGTAAAGAGGAGAACATATGAGGAGTGGATGTGTTAAGATGTGCACCATTACAATAAAATGCAATCAAAATATTACAAAAACGTGCAATCCTCCTACTGCCACATTACTAAAAATTTGATTCAAGCCCTGACCATTTAGCTGTTTACATCTGGCCTTCTTCACACACAGAGATACAAGTGCAAAAAAAAGGGGAAGACAGTGGGAGAGAGGCACAAATTATCCACATAAATGCCATAAGTGTAGGAGGGCTTTGTTGCTTTGCTTAACATCTGCCTACCAGCTTCCAAATGGTCCTCTCACTCTCATGGCTGGCTCTCTGGCCATCTGTGAAGTCTTCAAGGTATTTAATCACCACCTAGTGATTAAGAGCGGGTTATTACAATGCCTATGAAGGAAGATGAACAACACATAAAAGATGTAAGTATCATCAGTGGTAATTAGGGCAAATTTGTGCTACTCCATGGTTTCAGACATGCATGTGAGCACACTTTTAATGAGTATACCAAAGTATGACATAAGCCCACTAAACATGTAAGTCTACTTTTATAAATGCATTTAGACTGCACTTATAGCATATTAAATGACTAAACTTGAATAGTTCACCAAGATCTAAAATGTGTTTGTACAAAACACACAACTGTTTCCACTGCAGTACTACAAATCATTGTCTGAATACTTTAATGCTCTCTGTCACTCTCGCTCTCTGTCCTACTTGTTTCACCCTCTGCTTTCATGGGTGTGTTAGTCTGAACCTATGGACACGTTTTAACTAAACACAGTCAGGTTAATAATAGAGGGGAGAGATAAAAGCCTTGCCATGAGGCCAATCTGCTCCATCTCCTTTATGTGATTATAGTACACCAGCTCAGCTGTTCATTAGGCTGAATGAGCATATTAGATATTCCGTACTGCATAATTTTACATTAAATAGAACTATTGTTTGTGTGCATGCATAAAAACCTTAATTGGTGTCAATGCTGGAAGCATTCACAACCTGTTCTTCTCACTCTTATTTCAGCATGTGTTTGGCCAATGAACCTCAAATGCAGAGGTGATAAGAGTATTTAACCTGTGAAAGCTCCAAAATTTTTAAGGGTATGTAAAGATATTATATATCAGCGTCTTCAGTGAAGCGTCATGTCACTTTTTGATACAACTTGTAGTTTTTGATCAGAGAGAGTATTTTTGATGATAAATGCCACAAATACTAACACCTACTGTGCTTCAGGTACTCCTTGATGAATGCTACTATCACATCCTGCATCTGGCTACTTACTTAACTGTCAAATCCACGCTGGCTCCTCTCATGGAGCCATTTTTAATGTCGGCCATTTTGTCTTCTCTTAGCAGGACATACTGTGTCAAACAGCAGTTTTAAGGTAGCTCAACACAGGTGTTAATGATAGTAACAATGCTCTGACAATGGTCTTTGCTCAACCATTGTATTCTCTCTCTCTCTCTCTCTCTCTCTCACTGACACACACAGTGTGGCCTATGAATCTCAATGATACACCTACTGCTATTAATAGTTTAGTACTGTTAATATTGGTATTGGGATACGCACTAAGCATCAGGCTCAAAATATCTTGAGAAATCTTCTAGTTTTTTTTGTAAATTTCTGAAGAAATCCTTTCTGAATCAGAGGTTCTTTTTAAAAGGTCCAGTGTATAGGACTTAGTGGCATCTAGTGGTGAAATTGCAGTTTGCAGCAATTTGAATACTGCTCGCCTCACCCTCCCCTTCCAAGCGAGTAGGTGAAATTATAGTGGCCACGAAACTTGCAAAAACGGTAAAGGCCCTATCTAGAGCCAGTGTTTGGTTTGTCCGTTCTGTAGAAACATGGTGGTGCAACATGGCGATCTCCGTGGAAGGGGACCCGCTCCCTATGTAGATAAAAACAGCTTATTCTAAGGTAATAAAAACACAATTCTTATTTTCAGGTTATTATACACTAATGAAAACATACTTATAAAAATTATATTCCATTTCTGCCAATAGCTCCTCCTAAATGTTACTTTTAAAACCAGGACTCACCTCTCTCTCATGTTACGTTCACTTTTCGCTAGGCACTCATGTACGTTTAACCAGCTGATAATTACAATCACAACAGCATAAAGGAAGACTTTGAAAAAAAACTGTAGCAGCTTAAAGGGGACCTATTATGCTTCTTTACTATTATTCCCTTTTTTTCTGTCATATATATAATGTTACAATGTCAGATGTTCATATTAAACGTGGCCAAAGATAAAAAAATGAGGTAAACATAAATTAATCCCTGTGAGCAAAAAGCTCAGGTTTCAGACTTCTCTGAATACTAGGAACCAAGGTTCTAGTAAGATAATAATCCAATCCATAATCCAATATCCATCCATCTGCCCCTCTCTTCATTTGGTTTGCACTCCAGCAACTCCAGCCAAACTTCTGTTAGTTTGGCTGGTTAGTGTTAAATTTGTCATATTCTTCAGTTCCTTCCTCATCCTCAAATCTTTTTCTGTTGTAAAAGCACAGTTTGAAACTACGAACATCAAACTATAAATCTAATCATTGTGTTATTTATCCAAATATGTACTTTCATAATGAGCATTCAAACAATCAATTCCTGAAAGATAGAAAGCATGGTGCATATGCCAATAATGTATCTACTGCCTCTCAGTGTGCCCATAATGCCCTTAATACACTTGTATCACACATTAACTGATGCCTCTCCCCAAAATACTGTACATAATGAAACTGTTGCACACTTTATCAACATTCATTATACTTAATCTAATGGCAACTTGAATGTTACCATCAGTATTGTACCCTATTTTATTGTCTTCTGTGCCTGTTTTTGTGTCAACCTGCTTATTTATTGTGTACACAGAAGCACTGAAGGAAAACAATCTGTCCCCCTGTATACTGAGTTTTGTATAGATAAAGAGTGATAATGAATTCTACCTGATTCACCCTGATCTTGAAATGTCTTTCTGTGCCCATTTAAAGTCTTATAAAAATCCAAAAGAATTACACAATCAGAATATGATCAGCAGTAATTAAGAGTACAATATGTGTAGTAAACTGGCTTGAACATGGAAGCCATTATATACTTAGCAGTGGTGGAGGAAGTATTGAGATCCTTTACTTTAGTAAAAGTAGCCTACTAATAGCACACACTGTAAAAATAATGAAATTAGAGTTGCACTTAAGTACAGTACTTCAGTAAATGTAGCCTACTTAGTTACATTCCACCACTGATAGACCTGCTAAGTAATTATTTTACCATCACGCCAAGACTATGAGTGGGTCATAGAAGATCTGACTGCATGGAAGTATTCACGTTATGACAGAAAAACTGTCTGAAAGTCTGAAATTTTGGAAAAGGCAGGATATTAAAATATTCCTGATTTAAACTCAAAGCTTAATGTATCTAACATTTAAGTAACACTTCTATGTCCCTCAGCTCCTTTGCACTAACATTATCTTTAGCTGGGGTAATAATTTTAACCTAAATGTACTCTTGCCTTTGACTCAATGCTTCTCATGCTACTGATAAACAGATGTAATGTTGAAATGCTGCCTTAAATTCATTGTACTGTGGGTTAATGGTTCAGTTCAGCTGAACAGTGTTAGGTCCATTCACCACCAGCACATTCGACAGATGTGAAAACGACTACACTGGCGAAAACCATAGACGAAAACCATAGGCGAAAACACGAATCTTTACATAATTTCTACTTTTAAATAAAAACATACGGCTGTAAATAATTTATACATATTTGTAAATGTAAATATTCCACATGAAGATAAGTTTTAATAATGCAGGCAAATTGTCGTAAGTGCGGACCGAAGACAATCTGCATTTACTTGCTTTCCAACATGGCGACTGACCGCACGTAGAAAAACGTTTTTGGGTACAACATCAAGGATTATCGTAACATTTGGAACACCTGCATGTTATTTGGTTCTCAGAAAACCATCACTGTAACGTCAGTTTGTTTTCACGACTAATTGGGAGATGTATCGTCGCGGACCGGCAACGAAAGACCACAACAACAAACCGGTGAAGAAGGACGTGAGTGACAGTGATAAATACGCCGACCTCTTGGTGTTCGGCTATGCCTGCAAACTGTTTCGAGACGACGAAAGGGCTCTTTACCACGAACATGGAAAACATCTGATCCCATGGATGGGGGACAAGAGCATCATGATTGATAGGTCGGTTGAACAAACTTAGACCGAAACATTATGCTAACCATCTATCCTGTCCGTTAGCCTGTTTCAAAATTCAAGGGACCACTTGGAGTTTGTCTTGCAGAAGCTTGGAAATACTTGCAACTGACGACGAATATTGTATTTCTTGCCTGTTAACTTGTTTTTGGATGTCCTGAACAGACAACAAATGGTATCTGAATTTTCTAAAAAAAAAATAATAATAATAAAAAAATAAAACATACGAAGATGCAAATTCCTGCCAGTCTTTGCTAACATTAGCCATGATGCTGAACTATCAACATAACTCAGTTGCCAATTAATTAGGCACACCAGCTAAAACAACTGCAGTCTAATACAACATCATTGATACAAATGGGGTGGGCAAAGTTTAATTAACACCACTGTAATCAAGCATGACGCATTATAACCTTCATGAAGATAGGATTTATTGCAGACCTATTGTATTTGACTGCATTAGTTTGTGCTATGTACCTCCTAAACTGGCAATAGAGTAAATTTTAGAGACAAACATGAAGGTATTTATATTTCATAACCTTTAAGACTAACTGTTAAGTCAGTTAGCTTTTAGGTGGGCTTTGCATCTTGGCATGTTGGGAGAATTTCCTCTGGAAACTTTACTCCAGACATACTTTATAGTAGAAAATGGCAGTCAAAAAGTAATGACACATAAGATGTTTCATTCTTTCTGTTCTTTTCAAATTGAGTTTTGCCAAAAATACCAATGTGTAAACAAAGCAGATGACTTGGGATTTTATTATGCTTTGCTGATACCCACAAGGCCAGAGCAAATTCTAACCAAGACAAAAGTTACTGCAGTTAAGGTGATTCAAAATATCACAATGTCAATGTGAAACAAGGGGGTTTGACTAACTTACAAAAGGCTTAAAGGTGCTTTCAGCCTTTCTACAAAATGTTGCTGCATGTGATGGAGTATTATTTTATTGCCACCTCCATGCAGGACATGTAATAATTTACACTAACTTTAAAACAGTGCATTTATTCTTTTGAATCACCTTGGTCTGCAGTGGCCAACTTGTGTTTCATTTGTACAGCCTTTGTATGTGTGTCTTTATCACATAACCCAGTTTTTTCCCCAGCAAGGTAGGCTAAGGGGTCCCGCCAAACCCCGAATGCCAACCACAGCACCCCATTTCTTTGTCTTCATGAAGAAACTGCAACTGAGAAGTGGCGTAGAGGGACGAACCCTGGAAAATGTCCTCCATTTGGGTTCTTACGGATAGGTATTTATGTGCTCGGGTTTGTGTGAATGTAACTTTTTTTGCAGATGTATAAGTAATGATGAGTGTTACAGGGGGGAATTGAACCCTGTAAGGTAAGAGGCGAGTTGCTTTGTTTTTTTAAGAAAATAACTGCAGAAAGCTTTCGAGGTATCTTAAGAGCACTATCGACAATTAAGCCCAAGGACTTAATTAGGGTATTATTATGTTGTCAATATTTTGAGAAATTTTCACAACTTGTAGTCTTTTACAAGTATACTCCCTAATGACAGACTTACAGAGGTAGAGCATTTTTGATGTTGTAAATTTTGGGTTTTAGGTCCCCCTTGGTAAGTAGCTCCATGTTGTGTATAATAGGCTTTGTCGACTTCCTTCTCTCTAATCCTTTTATCATCCAACAGATACGATGGGCGTGGTCACTTACATGATCTTTCAGAGTATGACAGTGGGTCATGGAATACATCCTACCAGCTGTCGGAGGAAGAGGACAGGATTGAGGCGTTGTGCGATGAGGAGAGGTACCTGGCTCTGCACACTGACCTGCTGGAAGAGGAGGCCAGACAAGGTGGGCAGAGTGCTAGTTCTGACACTGGGCAATCATAATAACACACACATTTTGGCACACCTTAATGTGAATCATAGTGGTTCATGCTGGATGATATTGAAGTAAATATCTGCTTTAATTTCTTGAATGAGTCATGGCCTTTCACACTTAATAAAGGAAAACAGCTAGCTAGAAGACGATGTAGCAATCCTGTTGGAAGTCCTGACCAGCCCTTCCTATTGGCATAATGTTACGACACTTATACGTGTCTTGACAATTGTGTTCCACTGACAGATATTAATTCCCACCAGTCCTAACCCTTGTATTTTACTGGCAGCTATTGATCCTTGCAGGCAGTCGTCACTTAGGCTTAAAGGGACACTCCTTATTTAACGCTTCTCCAACACTTACGCCGGGGACACACAAGTGTTAACTTGTCATTTGCATGTGCCTTCATCATTTAAAGTGTTAATTGTATAAAAAAAACAACAACCCAACAACAGTAATTTCCACAAAGTACCACTCAACGTCATTTCTCCAGTGTGCAGTATCCTGGCTGTTCACACTTAAAGCTCATTTCTCCGCACCGGTCAACAAGCGATTCTGCTCTTCTACTCTTCTACTCTTGTGGTCTTTTCTAATCACAATAAAGAGCTGATCTTCATAATAACCTTATGAATTTATAACTTAAAGGTGGGGTATGTGATTCTGGAGAAATTCAATACAATGACAAATACCATAATATAGACCAAACAGCAACACATAGTAATATAACTAACGTTAGCTACGTTGTGGGTTAGCAAACTGTTAGTTAGAGAGGACGACATGGTTTCCCAGAGCCAGCACACCAGCTCCAGACAGCGATACTCACAGCTCTCCTGCTACTATGGCTAACATCACAACAACAGCATATCTTGGCAAACTAGAAAGTAAGCTAAAGGTCCCTATTACGTGATATACACATCAAGGCTGGAATAGTTTGTTTGTTTCTCATTTACAGAGTCAAGGCTGTGTACAAACCAAAGTTTTGCAGAGGAATCAAAAGGATTGGAAGCATGGGATATTATTTATCAGAATCAGGTCATTTATATCATATATAATATCAATTTATATCGTTTATAATAGATTCTCAGTCTGTTTTCTTTCCAGATTTGCTTGCAGCATATGGGAAAAAAAATAGACCAGATGCCAAAACTATCGCTGCTGAGCACAAGCTGCTCTGTCTGAACAGCCCAATTGGTTAACATTGGCGCCGAAAGGAAGTGGGAAGTGCTTAAGGGCACTTTTCGGCGCATTTTGGTGCTTCCGAGTCCTGTGTCCCCCCCGCCATTAAGCTAATGTGACAAGCCTGTCTGTACCAACAGAAAAGCAGCAACTCTAACAATTGCTGTATACTTTAATCTAAGCTTCTTAACAAAATGTTAATTTAACAAAACAAATCTTCAACAGCATTACATCCCCTTTTAAGGCACGTCCAGCTTTCCGTCTCTTTAAAAAGGACTGGCTTTGACTCTGAGCTCAAGAGCTCCCAGTTTTATGGAAATCACTTTTGTCTGTAGGATACTCAGTCCTTTTACATTATAATGAAACAGGCTGTTTTGATGACAAAGCACCCTTCTGAAAGACATACTTAATGACTATAATTGAATTAATAAACCACAGTTTTAAGTGAAATACGGTGTCTTATGCCCAAACTGACAGCACAGAATGAGTCAGCTAATGTTTTGTGTCACACACTTACACACCCACTGCAGAAGGTTCATCCCCCTGGCTGGTTTGCCCTTGAATTTGGAGGCCTGACCCCATTCACTCAGGCTATTACCCATCTGTCCACTGAAGGGACAGCAGGAAAGCGTTAGAAGTATTGATAGTTTTATTGGGAATTTTGCCCTTGCTTCTTTAGCAAAGATATAGTTCGCCATAAATTTCATTAGAAAAGGGTTGGTGTCTGGGGCCAAGTAACATGTATATTTCTCTAGCACCCAGTAAGTTCATTTTGTGTCTTTTCTGTTGATCAGTGTGCTTGAACAAGGACATAATTTAGAATAGTAATATAATATCTCAGTCGCATGCACTCTGTAATATTGTTTAGTCCAGTTAAATTGGACTCTGGCTCGTTTTTTCCCCCTTGGTACGATTTATTTGGACACATCTGAACACAGCAAACATGCTCGGGCACAGACCAAAACAGCCGAGCACCGAGACCCTTTAGAGGATGTGGTCTGGATTTTGGTTGGAACGTGATCCAACCTCGATCTGACCCAACTACAAGGTGTACTCTGCACGTTTGTGCTAAACGACTCCCGTAGCCGGTGTAAATTGTATAATAGGATGCAGATGAGTGAAGTCAACGGTTGCTAGCTGGGATGAATCGAGGTCTGACCTGGACAAGCAACGCAGTATGTTGCCTTCTTGATATTTGGGTAGATAGGACCTTCTTCAGGACCTTCTTCCTGTGTTTACTTACTTGCTCCCTTCTTAGATACATCTAATCAGTGAGTGGAGTGAATGTTCTCACATGGGTTTTAGCAGTGCTTTTTGGTCCGCATAGCAAATGAACTGTAGGTTTGAAAATGCCCAAAGAATGTCATCAAACATTTGGTACCAACTTGTGATGCTACCTAGGTATTATAATTGATTAATTTTTTTAATATATGGATGTTGTAAGTTATCCAGGGCTACATCAAAATAGAAAATCATGGTCAGTTTGTGCAGTCGGATTTAAAACGGTCATCGGCATTGTAGTAAATTTTCCTCCATTGTGTGTTTTCATGTTTTCCACAGAAGAGGAGTATAAACGTCTGAGTGAGGCTCTGGCTGATGAAGGCTCCTACAATGCAGTGGCCTTCAAATACAGCGCGGACTACTATGACCCCTCTCAGCCAACCGAGGAGGAGGATGCAAGGAAGGAAGCTGGTGAGAAATCGCATCACTCACAAACTTGCCAGAAGAAGTCAGATAGTTGGTTAGTCAAGTCAGTTTTATTTATATAGCCCAATATCACAAATTTGCCTCAGGGTGCTTTACAATATGTACAGCATATGACACCCTCTGTCCTTAAAACCTTGATTCAAATGAGGAAAAACTCCCCAAAGAAACCTTTTTAACAGGAAAAAATGGAAGAAACCTCAGGAAGAACAGCAGAGGAGGGATCCCTCTCCCACGACATGCAGTAGATGTCGTGTGTGCAGAATAGACCAACACATAATGAAATTACAGTATGGGCAATCACGATGACAGAATTATAAATAGATTTCAACTTCAATAGATTTGAATATGGATCCAGGAGGATGTTGAGCAACTTCAGGTGTCGCCAACCAGAGTCACTCTCAGATACATATGGGGTTGGTCGGTCAGTATTAGATATACTCACAAATACACACACACTTCGTGTAGGAACGATGTGATAAAACCAGGAAAGCAAAAGACATAACGCATCATTTAATGGTAGAGCAAACGCTACAAAGGTGCTTTGTCAATTAAACAAAGTCTCACTATTTTCATGCTCCTACATTGGGGCACTAATGTGTTCCCTGTAGGCTACCATACATCCTTCTGGACTTCTGGTTATTCTAAGGAATCACATTATAGTAGTGTGCATGTAAATGTACTACTTGAAAATCTTGGATCTTTGATATACCTCTTGTGTCCTTGACATGCTTGTGGTGGGATATGACATGTTTAAACTTTTAGCTGCTTGACTTAGTTTTTGAATTTTTGAACAGTCTGCTGTGAAGAACACAGCAGGTCTGTTTAATCCTTGCGACCATCTGCAGATTCACACCCTCCAGGGGGTTACTGAAGTGGAATTTCTGCCTGCAGAGCACACAATGAATGACATATTTGAAATGTTTTATTTTATTCAATATTATGCAATTATATCATAATATTAATTATAACTGTTTGTAACCTATTTGAGGCCCTACAGTTGTAGCATAAAAAGATTTTTACAAATGTTAGCCATGAGTGGAAGAAGGTTTGCGTCAACTTTGGCTGTCATCTATCCATATCTAACTTCACACAGACACGCACACACACACACACACACACACACACACACACACACACACACACAATCCTGCAACTTTAAATATTTGATGTTGCGATAGCTGGAAGCACTTTGTCCCAGCCAGTGGCCTGACAGTTAAGCAGACTAGATGCCTCTCTCTGGGGAGATTGTAGTGCTGAGTCCAGGGCATGAATATACCTGCCAAAGCTCCAGATGCAAGTAGAATCTGTCTTTTGGGAATAAGTCAATAAGGGTCATGTCACATTGGCCATTAACATTTTCAGCTGATATCAATCAAATCACAGAAAAGTCCCCCACGGCACTGCAAATTAGCCTCAAAGAGAGAGTGTTTGGACTGACAGATACAGAAACATATAATCACAATAATAATCAAATCAGCAACATGTTAATTGCAGTATAATCTATTATCTGTTGTCTGTCTAAACATTACAAAGTCTTATTGTTAACCTTCCTGTAAAACCCCACACTATATCATTTCACTATACCCATTCATTTCATATCCTGTCAAAATAAGGAACTTCATTTCAATGTGCACTATATGTATTAGCTGGATTTATTTAAAGTTACCCACTTCATCTTCACAGCAATACCTAATTTCCACATATTTCTACCTATTTGGGACTATTGGCTGTACTATTCAGCTGTGTCAGCAGACTGCCATCTTGTCTCCCTGTATGGAGCTTCTGAGTCAATGTGTGGCCATATTGTAGCTTTGAATAGAGAAACAGTTTGTTACTTGGTCACAGGACAAATAAAAAGAAGCTGTTTCGCCTTTTAAAAAGTGAGAGTACATCCATTTTGATGGGTAAGTTGTAATATGTGATAACCATTGAGTTTCACATAATATGCCACTTTTAGCAGCGTTATCCAAACACAAGCTAGTCAACCATGGTGATAATCATTTTATATAACTCAAGTGATGATGAAGAGCATGTCTTCTTTCAAAATTGGGGCACTCTTTGGAAGGCCCATTATATGATCACTAAATTGGAGTTGAGACATAACATATAATGGATTGACCACATAGACACTTTGTGGATTTCAGGCCCTGTCAAAACTGATTTCAAAACTGTACCAATTGTATGGCACTCCTTACACAACAAGCCAAGTGCCAAGAGAAATCCGAGGGAATGGTTGTGTCTTAAATAAAGGGACTTGTCTCCTTTATTGCTGTGCAAACTCCCTACAGTACAGCATTAAAAATGTTAATCTAGTTTCTACCTGACCTATACATTTTTATCAAGTGCAGATGAAGGTAAAGGATAGAGGATGAAGAGTGTAGTATTTTACTGTGATATATTTTTTATAATGGATGGAATGGTGGAGGGCATGTAGTTCACCCACTTTTAAAATGTTTTAGGAACTCAAAATGAATCTCAAGATACTGCTCAACTGGGTATATATCCAGCAGGGTATATTTACTTCTTGTTACAAGAATTAATCACATTATTTTTCTCCTAATATCTCTTCACATGCATAGAAGAGGCAGAGCCTGAGGAGAGTGAGGAACCGTTTGTTGCTCCCCCAGGCCTCGCTATCCCTCCTGATGTGGAACTGGTGAGCATTAAATATCCAGCTGGCTTACTGATGTTGATCCCCTATTATGCTATTATGCACAGTATATATACACAACATATAAACATGCATATGTACAGTGGGTTTACACAATAACAGGAACATCTGTAGACTATAATGCAATTGAATACAAAAAGCCTTTAATAAATACTATCTTTAAAGTCTTTCGTGTTCAGATATTATGTAATAGTCCACATGATGAGAAAAAGATTCTGATGTCAGTGTATAAGATAATGGTTCTCTTATTGGCAACTTGTGACCATTTCCAAATCAGCTATATGTGTATATATATGCACAAAATCGATCATCGGCGATCGCTACACACTGCATGCCGGTTATATTTCTGTCCAACTAAACTTTGCTCAGATGTCGTGCAAACCTAGGCAACGATAATCTCACAAGATCGAGGCGGCTGCAGTTGTTCTCCACCGACTGCAAAACTTCAAGGCATGATGGGAAACGACTGGCTCTCCTTGATCTAAGAGCTGATGGGTTTAGATGCTGGATCAACAACATGACATTTTTTCAAAAGTCTTTAAGAGATTTTGATTTTATTAGTTTGATTTTGCACTATGAAGGTTTATTCTGTTACCAGAGTAAATGTTGTGTGGTTGATGGCAACTTTCATCACTGATTGTCTGAATACATTCAGTAGTTTATATTAGAGATAGCTTTCAGAGACTGCATACAACCTGTGATAGTTTGAGTCTACAATATGAACATTACTTAGCCTACTTATTTAATTCTTTAAGTATCATGAAGTGACACAAAACTTTTGGTAACAAGCGCGTTGTGAAGATTTTTAAAATAACATCTGTACAGATGTGAAGCGCTGACAGTCTAAATATCTGACAGATTTTGACAGTCTTATATTCCTGCTTTTCCTCTTCCCATGTATGTTGATTATTGGTTAATGTTTTGAATTTCTTTAGTTTGAGAGTGACAGGCCCAGCAGTCAAGTCTGGACAGCCAATTTATATACAACAACAAACTGATATGATGGCTGCCTTACATGAAATTCTAAAAATCAAAAATTTTATGTGAAATAATTGAGTAAAATGGAGGTTAAATCAAAAATGCTGTCATGATGATCACAGATGACCTATATATCGGGTTAATAGGCTACCCTGTCATACAGAAGAACATAATTAAGACAACAATTATTAGAGACAGAGTACAAGCTGAATAGATTGGTCTGATAGTAATTTTTTAGAATCAAGATCAGATCTAACAGGATGTAAATGTTTCTGTGACTTCATGTATAAACTGCAACGGCTGCAATGGAAACTGTCGATCTTGATTGTAGTTTTTTGTCACTTCCCCCTGCTGCCGCCACCTGCTCTTGTCCACTTTTCAGACGAAGCGCAGTTCATCTCTAACAAGCTTATAGACAGGGAGAATGTTGATGGGCAGTCTCATGGCATGGCTAACCTTGCAATAAATACTGGGTATTGTAAGAATTAACAATTCTTTACAGTTGTCACAACAGAAAGTGTTCAGATTGGAAAGGATTTCACAATTAATTGGTATGGACCTCAGTTGACGGGGCCAAGATGACTCTCTTTTCTGTGCTTATGTGAGATAAGAAATGGCTGTAAACTATACATTATACTTTCACGGTGTGCCAGAAAATGCTTTCCTTGTGTATATCACGTCAACATAAAATAAGTATCACACACCCCCTTTTTACCTAATGGCTAAGTTCTTAAATTGGAGTGCGAAAGGCCCTTGTATGTCAGGAAGTCCTTGGCAGCTTAGAACACAATAATGGTCTGTTAGTGTTGGACATTGGCATCTTTTTGGCCAGTGTCTTGAAAGGTAGTATTTATTATGACTTTAATCTTGATGAGATATGTGTGTTCTTTTGGAGAATGCTGCACTTTTCTAGGTAATGACAATGATTAATCATTGAAAGCACACAAGGGGAACAATAATGAATGAATAATGGACCATTTCTTGTTCCACTGATTTCCACCCCATGTGTATTTTAAGAATTTATGTCATCACAATGAACATAAGAGTGCCTGGCATGAAAATGCTTCAGAGACAAAATGGCTTGTGTCCTTGGTATGAATAAGCCATTCATAAACTGTGTATTGCATCTTAATGTTATGTGCAGCAGTCAGGTTTGTTCATTCTTATCTGTGGTACCGATGCTTATTTTTCACTAATTTGGCTGGAGCTTCAAGAGTGTTTCTATAAGAAACATTTCCTTTTTTTCAAATTAAAAACTTTTCAGAAATCCAGAAATTGATCATGGAATTAAATATGCATTAAATATGTTCAGTTTATGTTCATTTCTTTACTTTTTTGTAGCCGGCAACCATCAAGACCCATAACATCATCGAGAGGACAGCCAACTTTGTATGTCAGCAGGGGGCTCAGTTTGAGATAGTCCTGAAAGCTAAGCAGGCCGGTAACTCCCAGTTTGACTTTCTTCGTTTTGACCATTACTTGAACCCTTATTACAAACACATCCTGCGGGCCATGAAGGAAGGTCGATACAACCTTGTCTCTGCCAGCAAGCAAGAGCAGTCGCAGGGTGAGTTATAGAAAGCAGCCACTGAATCCATAGGTGTTATGTCCTCGCACAGACATTAAATTTATAGAATTGAGAAGTGTCATGTACTGTAATCAATGCAGAAATATCAGATCTGTAATACACGAGCAATCAAAACAGAAGACTACAGTCAGAAACATTAACATTCTGCATTAATTATAATATTAAACATTTGTTCATACATATATTCATTACTTTTTCTTTTTTTGCTTTCTTGCTGTAGAATCCAACTCTGATGATTCAGATGAGGATGGGGATGGCAATTACCTCCATCCCAGCCTGTTTGCCCCTAAAAGGAGCTCTCGCCTGGAGGAGCTGGTAAAGGTAATGTAAATAGAATGTAGGCCCCACCCAGTGTGGAGCTTTACCCGTTTGATACAGTTCTACTTTACATTGCGGTGCTGTCCTGTGAAGACCATGCATCTCCAAAATGTCACATTTTAGTGAGCTAAGACTTAAGTAGCTTAAGAAATAGGAAAATGGTTGTCATTGGACAGTGACTCTTTATCATAATGTTGTGAAATACTTCAATTCTAACTGGTAGGCGACTACTGCCTGCCATGTGAATTATATTTACATTCTGTCAATACTGCCCATGTCTGCCTCTGTTTCCCTGTCTTCATACTGTTACAGTTTTTTGTTAGTGCTTTCATGTGCCTTGACAGGACAGCCATGAGTCTTTGACAGAGCAGAAAGAATGGAAGCATGTCTTTTTAAACAAACGTGGGCTCCTTTTAGTAGCACGCTGACTAGCAGTTGCCTTCCATCAAGAGGGATTTCCTTTTCAAATCAGCCACTCTAATTTTCTAGTAATGATTTGGTTTTGATATTTTATGGAGTTAACCCTTAAATTCTGTAGATCTCTTGTACTGCACCAAGGAAGGTTCATGCATTAGATTACTTACAGAGTAATGCTTAAATGTTGCATTACATTTCATGGTTTCTCTCTTCAGAGAGCTTTATATTATTACTGTAAAATAGTTGTCTCCTATAATATGCATGTGTTGTAATCTCAGTGGTATAAGCATAGCTTTACAAAATATAACATAATGGTGTGGTAGACTGTTTTTACCAAATTGGCCTTATTCTTCTGCAGCCTCTAAAAGTGATGGACCCAGACCATCCTCTGGCAGCACTTGTACGAAAAGCCAAACAGGAAAGAAATGGCACTCCAACAATGGCAACCAAACCAGAGGAAGTGACAGACCCAGCTGCATCCAGCACACCAGCGCAGTATACTGCTGACCGTGAGTAGAGATTTTTTTTCCCCCCTCTGAGAACAAAAGATAACACATGTGAAATCTATAAAGACTCTGATAGTGCTCATCACACGTTGGGTCTGATCTAGGGCTGGGCGATTAATCGAATTTTATTTTCAATTATGATTTTGGCTTCCAATGATTATGAAAACAAGAAAATCGAGATAAAATGATTATTGTGCCTCATTTCGTTTTGCAATGATGCACTCGTTTTGTCTTGTGTAACAAATCCAGTGCATCCCCTTTCGTTCACAGCGGTGCGCTTTCACCCCTCCCTAAAAGCCCAAACTCACTCTCAGCCAGGCTGTGGCATCTTTAGTTCAGCTCGAGCCAAGATGAAGGGGGAGGTTATAACTACTGTAACTTGCTAGTCACCTTTACTAGGTTAAGCCTATGGCATTTTACATTGCATAAATTGGCCTAGCCCCTAGCTGACTTTTCCTGTACTCATAGCTTAACTAATTACATATTTATACTCATTTATACTTTTCTATACTAACAGTTGTTTAAGTCACTGCATCTCCCGACAGAACACCACGGGTGAATTTCAGTGTTATGTAACGCAACGAGTTGTCGTCAACTCGAGTAGTTCACCTGTCTGTCTTCTGCTTATGTTCCGGCTTTATTTTCTTAATTTCCTTCTGTTTTTCTCTCAGCCAAATATGGTTGCTCTTGTTTGTCTACCACTGAGCACAGAAATGGTTTCATTTATAAAAAATATATAAAGCCTCCCTGCCCCACTGTACAGGCATTAAAATTGCATTTTTTCTTAGAGTACTGTTGACCACAGAAAACTGGCATTTGACTTCTTCCTTTTTGACCATTTTCTGCTGATAGTGTTCTGCCACTGCTGGTTGTTCAATACAGCTCCCCACTACTTAATGCTGACCATAGTCTATAATTGATGTGAAGGCATTTTCAACGCCTTTCAGCAAAGTAATATTGGGTTTAGAGGTGTTCTGGGGCAAACTTCCTGAAAACCAGAAGGCATGATCTGAACCACCTCTCAGGTCCACACTTTTAGTCCACCTGGGTTCTGGGTCAGGTCAGACTTAAATAGATATGTGTGCAAAATTTCAATTAGACCTGACAGAACCTGAGAAGGTTTGATAACATAAGCAACACATAGTGCATCTCTAGTAAGGAGATCTTCATTGTGTTAGAAAGTGTGCATATTACATTAAAGGGATGGAAACTAAAGCATACCCATTATAGTCCCACTCGAGAATTGCACTCTCACATGCATTGACAAATGCCTAACATAAACAGTACATGAAATGGATATACCAGAATATAAAAGTAAGGCAAAACTTAAAAAACAGCCTCAAAATAACAATAAATGCTCCCAACAAAAAAGTTAGTTTAAAGTGTATGACACAATGCAAATATGGAGGAGTCACTTTGTTTCAAAACACTGTGCATACGTGCTCTGCATTCTTGCTTGGAGTCACTAGAGTCAAAGTCAGAAATTTTCAAGTCCTACACCTAGGGGTTTTAAATATCTATTCAAAATGACATTACAGGTCTTTTGCATGCTCATCATATTTAATTGCACTCACATTTCCCTCAGATATTCTTAAGTTAAAATGTACCCGTGAGGGCTAGATATGACTACGCTGTATACAGTATGCACAGTGTGAACAGTATGAACAGTGTGAAATGAATACGCTAGATATATTCAGTGTGATCATGTGCAGCAGTTAGATTAGGTATAGCATAAAATATTAGGGCTGTACCAAATAGTTCGAAGCTTCGTTCAAAACGTTGACACTTGAATTCCAAATCAACATTTGATTTGTGCTTTGGAACTTAACTGCCATGAAACAATCAGAAAATTAAGTTTTTATTTCTCTGATTCACTGCTACTACTACTACTAATGTCACCACCTCTCCTCGTTCACTGCTGCTCTCTCTCTCTCTTTGCATGGGGCCAACTTTGAATCTTTTACAAACAGCAACCAACAAATCCTACTCATTCTGCCTGTCCTTAACAAAAAAGACAAACTCATTTAATCTGATGAATCACTTTAAAAATTACATTTGGTACAGTCCTATAAAATACAGTGGTGTGCAAAAGTGTTTGCCCCCTTCCTGATTTCTTATTTTTTTTGCATGTTTGTCACACTTAAATGTTTCAGATCATCAAACAAATTTAAATATTAGTCAAAGATAACACAAGTAAACACAAAATGCAGTTTTTAAATGATGATGTTGCATAATAGCCGAGCTTTATATGGATTCAGATGTGAATTTGATACAACATTCTAGTGAGGCTGACAGACGAAGAAGAACAAAATGAAGACTTTGGGGTGGCCTAGTCAAAGTCCTGACCTGAATCCTATTGAGATGCTGTGGCATGACCTTAAAAAGGCAGTTCATGCTCGAAAACCCTCCAATGTGGCTGAATTACAACAATTCTGCAAAGATGAGTGGGACAAAATTCCTCCACAGCGCTGTAAAAGACTCATCGCAAGTTATCGCAAACGCTTGATTGCAGTTGTTACTGCTAAGGGTGGCCCAACCAGTTATTAGGTTTAGGGGGCAATCACTTTTTCACACAGGGCCATGCAGGTTTGGATTTTGTTTTCCCTTAATAATAACAACCTTCATTAAAAAACTGTATTTTGTGTTTTGCTTGTGTTATCTTTGACTAATATTTAAATTTGTTTGATGATCTGAAACATTTAAGTGTGACAAACATGCAAAAAAATAAGAAATCAGGAAGGGGGCAAACACTTTTGCACACCACTGTATATAGTGCAGGTGTAAGTACAAGTAATGCCAATAGTAGACATTATATACAGAATAAACAGCTGGAGGTATGATATGAATACGGCGTTATACACTATAGATCAGATATGTACAGTATAGACAGTAGTATAAATATGAATAAACTATAGGTCAGATATGTACAGTATGGACAGTAGTATAAATATGTATTGGTATGTAATAGCATACATAGTTCAGGTATATGTATGTGCAGTAGTGTGGCAGTGGTAAGTGAGTAGCTCCAACAGCGAACCTTTTAAACCTAGACTCAGAACTTAGCTACTTTAGAAAATCACATGAATATGATATCCTGTATTGAGGCTAATGTAAATCTATAGCATTCAGATGAAATGTCATCCAAGAAGACATTTTTAAACTGAATAAAAATGAATTCAAATCAGAAGAATGCCTGGCTTCTATACATTCTGTATGCAAGGCGATGTGCGTATCCATCCATGAGTCACATCCACCCCCACTCCACGTTATTCATCACTCTGCCGCTTATGTAATTTTTTCATGTATGTGTTCATCTTTCCCTGAAACAGTTGCTTAAATAAACTAATGGTCATTGGGCCCTGCTGACCCGTGAGTGTTTGTTTGTCCATTACTGCAATTTATTCATCCCTGAGACAGTTGTGGGGGGTGTCCTTTGACCTGGTCTTTGCGGCAGAAATAAGGCTGTTAATGTTAGTAAATTGGTTGTGGATGACCTAGCTGCTTAATACTGTTGATATGCAGTGTTGCTCAAAATGGGGGCTTTTAATTTACCCATCCATGTAGCAATGCTTGGTTTGGTCCAATGGGAAAGGCTTCTCGTCTTTTGAACATTTTTTGTTTTGCCACTTATGATGTTAATACAGGATGTGAATAATAAGTCACTTCATTACCTCTTTTGTACTGGATTGCCTCCATGAGTTTAGTGTATGTAATGAGTATGCTAAAGACAGCTCCAAAAACTCCAGCTAACTTCAACATTAAAGTCGATCTGTGAAATATTTCTAGCGATCTCATCATCTGTCTATCTGACCATCTAGCCGATCAACCATTCAACTAAATTTCCTTTTTGGCCTTCCGCTTACACATCTTAAGTCTTTATCTGAGTTGTAACACGTATCAGGTTCGTAAGTTAAAACTCCTACTTTGGTTTTCCATTTTCCTGACTAGAGAAAATTGGATGTGTTGTTAAAATCAACCAGCTCAGTGACTAATGTGTTAATATCACATTGTCTCCACTTTGACACTGACCATTTATTTTGTCCATGTCCCTCTATTGCCCCCCTCCTCTTGCCCGCTCTCTTTTGAATAAAGGGTCTTTGTAATACAAACCCACTGATAAGAAGAGGACCCTTTTCCCATGTTGATTTATATTTTCTTCCTTCTGCAGATTTAAATTAATTTAAATAAAGGACATATTAAACATAACATAAAAACTTCATAGCTTGACAGTGAACAGGACAACACAGTACTGAAAACAACCATAACACTAAGCAAGCTTCAGTTTGTGGTTCAACAAACACAGAACTGACAATTTAAAGTATTCATAAGAACGAGAAATCTTAATGCAAGCTCCTACAGTAACACTTAATTAGCTCAGTGTGATTCAGATTTCACTTAGTCACTAAGTTTTTAGGTGTAAAATTGCATGCCAATGTATACAAAACCCCACAAATAGCTCACATTTATATTTACAATAAAAAGAGACAAACCATGGGTTTGGGGTCAACTAAGTACCTCAAAAGGCACTTGGGAAAAGTTGCTGCGGTCACAAAGGGCTGTATCTTTGTCCAGCTTTTCCATTTTTCCTGCCTTGAAAATGTATTTCAACACAGTGACAGAGCACAAATGTGTCATTTTTTTGTCATTTATAGGCTCACTAAACAAGCCTGGTTTTGACAGTTTCCATTTCCAGTGGCATTTGACTTTTCCCTGATGTGTTGATGTTTTTCACCAAAGTTGAAATAGGATTGCTAAAAGACTCTGAAATAAATTTGTAAATTTTCCTTTAACTTTTATGAATGCACCATAATTTCATATAAAATCTAAACAATTGTTTCTCTGTACTTTACACTTTTCAACTTAACTGAAACAAGAGCAACACCCTACACTATAAAGCATTACAGCATACAAACTATGGCCTCTGTGGTCACCATAGAGTTGAATTGACGACTGTGACAGCAAAAATTGAGCAATATGATCCTCTCAAAGCTATTATTTATTGCCTGGCTGTGGAAATGGATGGTATTATATTGTGCACTTTGTGTCCACATGAAGTAACAGTAAATGTTGGTCCTTTTATCAGATGCAATTGAAGCATTTCGGAGAGGAATTTCATGTAATAATCCCATCCTCATTTCTTTGCAGCAAATGCAGCAGCGGTGTACTACGGGTACTACATGCTTCCTGATGGAACGTTCTGCTTGGCCCCGCCTCCCCCAGGAATAGATGCCAGCTCCTACTATAACAGTGTGCCCTCCGCTGTCATCGCTCCTCCTACGTCTTCTGGTGCAGTGCCTAATCTAGGAACTACACCCACCCCTCCTGAAACTATTGCCTCGGCACCACCAGCTACCGCCCCTTCTCAGGTCACTTGCTCTCCTGCCCCTGCTGTTGTATCAGAAACCAGGTAGGAAGTAATGGACATCCCTGTATAATACCGTTTTCTCCTTGATAGTTTTAGTGACATTTAAAATGCTGTTGGATTTTTGTGGTATTTTGCTTTATCAGACATTAAGTACTATGAACCTTTGATTAAAAATACATTGGTACAGTAATTTTATTGGAGAATTGAAGGCTGAAACAGATTTGTAGTTAGCTTTGTCAAAGTTTTTAACTAAAAAGCGTAATTAGCTTAATTTGCTTTAGGGTATGAGGAATCTGCCACTTAAATGAAACACTGTAATTTGATAGAGCAATTAGACCCAGAACAGAGCACACGTGTTTTAATAGCTGAAACAGTTCTCTCAGCTTAACATCTTTAATATCCCCCGAAAACAGTTCGAAAGCCGAAGCTCCAGTTTCCACACCAGCAGCAGCGGCCATCATTCCCCCACCACCTGACATCCAGCCAGTCATAGACAAGCTGGCCGCATACGTTGCTAGGAATGGTCTTAAGTTTGAGGCCAGTGTCCGTGCCAAGAATGATCCACGGTAAGTGTTCTTACTAGAAATAAATCTGTTGCTCCGGTCACGTCTTGATTTTAGGAACTCTTATCAGTAACTTTCCCTTCAGACACTGCAGAACGTCTTCATCATCCTCTGGCTCATCTTTTATGAGTGCTCACCCCTCATCTTATACAGTATGTGTTCTTCCCTCTGTCTACTGTAGGTTTGACTTTCTGCAGTCTTGGCATCAGTACAACACGTATTACGAGTTTAAGAAGAATTACTTCCTGCAGAAGGAAGGAAAAGGCTTCCCAGAGGTATTATAAGCTTTATGTATTTAAGTGTGTGTGTGTGTGTGTGTGTGTGTGTGTGTATCTGTGTCTGTTTATGTGCATTTTCAAAAACAAAGGTCACTGGAATTAGGCTTGTATCAATCAACCAAAAAAAATTGCATGCAGGGCTGATGTAATTAAATAATAGCAAGCTCTTTGTGCATAATGGAATGGCAAAGGTGTTGGAGGACCAACAAACATGTAGAAAATCAGCAGGAATTTGTGGCTCTAGTTAGTGTTGCTGTGGCGACACATCAAATTATAAATCTAACCTAATAGAGTGTGCAATATTAAAATTACCTTAAATTACCTAATGCTTTCTTCATATTTTCTTCATAACAGACAGCATTTTTGAAAATAAACATTGCATTATTTTTTTCTCTTAATATTATGTTCTGTTTATTATTTCTTTATTATGTTCTCTTAATTCCATTGCTCAGTAGACACTCAGTATTAAAGCTCAGTAATTGCTATGTTAATACTTCACCCCGGCAGGTGACCTTCACACCTACGAGAAACACTGTTCTCCCATTTGTCACCTGTCATCACTGTTCTCCACACCTACATGTACTTCTGTTTAACAGCATTTGCAGCCAAAGTTTAGACATGGGAAAAGGTTGTCTAAGCATTCACTGCACTTACAGTCAACCTTGAAATTAGCTGCTTTTTGTTGCTGATAAGATAGGACCCGCCATGCTAAAATTAGATTTACCCTGATCCAAAATATTGAAATGAGAGATGAGTGACAGAGAGAACAGGGAAGAGTTTAATCGGCAAAGTATTGTCAAAAAGCCAACCCTCTTACTGGGCAGTCTCGTTTTCCACCTTCTCTTCCACCAAGACTTTTAAGGCTCAAAACTCTACCAGTGAGGTAATTCCAATTGTTCCCAGTACAGTCTCCCTTGTTTCAGGAATTTTATATAATCGAGTTTCAATATCTTGAAACAAGGCAGTTGTCTGCATCACTATCAAAACCTAATTCTTGAAACAAATTGATTGGTTGACTGCCCATTTGCAGACTTTCCACTTGTTGTTTCACTTGTTCAGTCTTGCCAGTGCTGCAAGGCTTCTATACCTACTCTCCATCACTGTCTGTACACCCGCATCAGAAGTGAAATCCAATCATGGTGTATCAGGACCTTAATGAGGCATCCCACCCAATTAGCAGCAGTACCAACAGACAGGTAACACTCTCACTGGCTCTTCCGGCTGGCCTAGCTCCCCAGTGGCACATGCCTTATAAGCTGTATGGCATATTGGTTAACCAGTAACTGTTGCTGAGGTAATTTATGATTTCCTCTCTTTGAAATTGTGCTCAGTAAGTTGTAGTTTTTCTCTCCCCTTCAGGTTGGGTTCAACACTTGTTTTTTGTCATTTATTTTAGTATATACCCTGGAGAATAGTTTTTTGTTAATTTCTTTATTTATATACTTCTAATATTAATAATGGAGCCCCACACACACTAAGCTCATGGTGATACGAGGATATTTTAAGATGGCCAGCTGCTTGAACAATGTATCCCTTTGGAATATTTGAAGAAGAAAAACACAAATACAGTTTGCAGGAGTAGAGGGCTAACTTGTATTGCAATTTACCCATCTATGAGGTAACCACAAATAATATGGTGAGTTCAATTTACTTGTCCTCAGGAATGGGTCCCTATGTCACTATTCTAAGTGAGGTTCTTCCTGTAACTTTTGAACCAATATATGATAATTCTTGTATTCCTGACATTCCTTTAAAATAACAGTGACATTAGAATGCATTCAGTTACATTTAACAAATATAAATATATATAAATATAGCATCATATAACCTCACATAACTCCCTTAAAACATAAACAAGTACTGTGGATTTCGTCCCCAATCTCTTACATTCAAATCGCATTTGGATGGGATCACAGTCAGAATGCAGAGTAGGGACAATGACAGCAACCAAAACCTGTTTGAATGCACATATGGGCATGTGAGTATTGTTTTGAGTTTTATAAGTATATCCTTTAAAGCTAACTATACCAAAGGAGCCACTAATAAAAATAGATACATCATATATTTTCTCTGTACTGGTGATAAATCTTACATACTGCACACAATCAAAGTAATTATGGGCTCAAATTCCTCAAAGCACAACCTGTTTTCCTGCCGAGGTCCCTTTAGAATCTGATCTCATGACAAAATTAAAGATAAATGGACTATGCATATTGTAGCATAGTCATCAGGTATTAGAGTTGTTTCAAGGTTTTAGAAATGCAGTTGTTATTAATCAATAACACCCGAGGTTATGTTTTTATTTTTTATATATTAGACAAGATCTCAGGACTTCTCAAGTTCACAGGAGTCCCAACAAGCCATCGTCCCTCTTAGACAAGAGGATTATATGTGATTTGAACAGTCAAGTAGGTAGGTAGGTAGGTAGGTAGGTAGGTAGATAGATAGATAGATAGATAGATAGATAGATGCTTCTTACATGTTTACATATATGCATGCATATGTATACATATATTCAAGGTTTGTTGAGTCTGCTTTGTATGAGGGTGAGAAAGTTTTGTAAGGAGCAATTTGTCTTCTGACGAATCAAATCAATTAGCTTGTCAGAATGCAGAGGAGTGTGGCCCATTATGACACAGCACAGGCTGCTCCAACAAGCAGCTGCTCGGCTTTTCTATCAAGAAACCTGCCTTGTATTTGTGATTGGTGCTGTGGGTAATGGAATGCAGATATCGCTGCTCTTAGTCAGTGCCATTATTTATAGTTTCATAGTTAATGAAGAAAGGGCTAAAATCAGTCAAAGCAGATAGCAGCAGGATGTGGGGCTGCTGTTGCTTTGTATAAGTATCTATAAAATCTTCCGAAAGCGGCACTTTTGGAGTGGATGAATAAAACTGTTATCTAAAAAGGAGCATTTTGTAAATAGTCTACATCATCAAAAGCCTCGTCTGCTTCCTGTTTGGAAATCTCTGCTCATAAGGTGTATAAAAAGTCACTGATTCATGTCGTTATGCTGGGTTTAGTGTGATACTCCACCCAAATTATCAAACACATTCTTTTAACAATTAAAATTATTCTTTCAATCTGTTCTGGCATGTAATAGAAAACTGAAGTCCCGCTCCACTTCTGGGAACACCTCGCCATTTAAAAAAACGTAAAGCACCAGCACTTGTTTTGTTAGCAATCAGCCGCATGTGGCTTTAACAGTGCGTTTGTGGCTAAGATGAATAGAAGCCTAAAAAATATTTTATTTTAGTCAATTAAAAATAAATAATGAACTTCTGTGAAGTCCAATTTATGAGAATATTATAACAGGGAGACGAGTTGACATGTTCACTAAAGGCGTTATTCAAATGAAGTCTCAACAAGACAATTTAATTTGGGCACAGCAGTTTTCATCCCCTCAGCTGTCAGATCATCCCCGATTGAGTCAGTTTAACATATAAAGTTCTATTCTTGGCTGGACATATCACAATAATCTGACAGTTTTTCTTTTGCAGTTAATTATTTTAATTTTTATAAATTAATGTAACAATGACAATGTTTATTGTGGAATTTATGTTTGAATTTAGCCGACAATTTAACATGGTTTAGAGTGAGCTTTCTCTGGCTTCTTCTCCTGTGAGCTTTCATTTTTAGAGTTTTTTAGGAGTTATAGTCTCTGGGGCCACGGTAAAGTGCTTTGACTTTTGAAAGCACTGTTCAATTACAGCTGAATAGTAGGAAGCTGCCTTTGAAGCATTCTTCAAACATGGTAAAATGTACCTTGTGAGGTTAGGGGTTTTTTTCCCTCTTGTGGCATTGGCTTCATCACCGCTTTTGCCTTTCATTCCATCAGCAGTTTATATTTGGGATAGCGCCTAAGAGCTCTTGGTCCACAGGTATTACTACAGATGGTTTCTGGTTATCTGGCCTGCACACACAAGCCAGCTATAAGGACTTTGTGAACACACTTTGTTGCTGTGAGGAGCGGCAGACCATAGAGCGGGATATTGGAGAGCCATTTAAAGGTGTTTAAAGCTATTTAAGCAACTAATTAAACTGCCAGATAAGTAAATAGCAGGGTAGTATGAGTAAACAAATAATATTGAAATTGATCCTGATCTGATATGTATAGGACCATTCAGTGAAATAATGGGATTATTTACATGATGACATGACTTGCCACCTCTCTAACCCCCCTGTAAAACTTTTCACAGAAAAAAAACAAACAAATTTGTTTAAAGACGCAGGCTAGTTAAATTAATCGGCACATAGATTTTATGTCCTATGCACCCACGTGGTGTTTCCTGCTGCAAAACAACAATGTTCATCACTGTTTACAATAAATAAGTGTCCTGTTGCAATAATTAAAGCTAGATAAATGTATTGTTAAATGATAGTCTTTGTACTGTTCATAATTTAATTTATTTCCATGACCTGTATGCTGGGATAAGAGGACTTAATGTTGATGCATGAGTAAAAGAGACACCTGTCAGTCATCTGTTGCATAGCCAACCTGAAATGAAATGAAAAAAAATGTGGACTTGCCTTCAGAGACCACCGCTGTACACAAGTTAATAATTTCCATTGTCTGCTTTTTTCTTACTTTCCATTACTGTGCAGAGACAATAGTTCTTCTCATCTAATAAGACTGACTCAACTCTAAAGAGCATTCTGCTTGTGTTAATGGTCTACTGACCTATTCTGTTCTGCTCAGCACCTCCATATGCTTCCACTACAGAAATGTGAAAGAACTGAAGGATATCCATTAGGCCCCAGCCAGAAGTTTCTGTTCTCCACAGTTGCTGTTGGTTCCTGTACAGCAACATTTACTATAGAACAGTAGGAAGATGTCTTCAGAGGTGTAAACCTTAACTGTGGATAGAACCCTGTAGATGAGTAGGTTCAGTAATTAAATCCACGGTTACAGTATCATTGGAAACCAATGCAGAGGAGTGAGTCATCCTAACATTTTTCTATCTATCTACTAGTGATATACAGCGAAGAAGCATTCACACAATGTGTTCTCGCTCTCTTTTTTTTATTTTTTTATTTTTTTGACAAACTAAATGACAGGCAGATAGACAACCAGCTCCTCTGGATGTTTCTTTTGAAAACTTTCCTAACACCAACTTTTTGCACATATTACCGCTGTACTTCCAACCCACCATGGAAGTACATAATGTAAAAATGAAGGAGAGCAAGTTTCCATGGAATCTCATTTTCAGTACCATCTGTCTCACATCAAAATCCTACTGGGTGTGTGGAAACACTGTAGAAAAATACCATCACGTTTAGATGGGACGTAGAACTTGTGTGGCCTTTGAAACATGTTACTGGTTTAACAGTGTACACTAGGACTAGGAAATTGATTCAGATAAGTTTACAGTGTATATTTCTCTCTTTCAATTCAATTTCAATTAATTCCCCCCCCCCTTTTCCTTCATCCAGAGTGAGACAATAGATGATGGTGATAAGCTTGAATCAGACACGTCAGTCAAGGAATCCAAGCTGACAAAAGGTAGGACCATTAACACAAGAAAAAATACACAAACTATAGTACTACTTTCACTTCCTCTTCTTTAGTTCATTCGTTCACTAAATGAGATGCAAAGCCTTTGGGTAAGTATGTGTATATGCGAGTATACGTGCACATATTTACTCTAGTGTGTACATAAGTGTGTGTATGTGTTTTTATGTTGGTGTTTATGCACAGCTGCCTGTGAGTCTGTTGGTATTTATGCTTGCAATTTCATTTGGTGATATCAGGCTGGAAATGTCTATGCAGAGATGAAAGAGTCTGCTTACCACAATGCTGGCGGGACCCATAAACATGCACATATATGCAAATTAAGGCATGTATTCACACATACTATTGGGAGGCGACGGATCACGGAGAAGGCCAAGGAAAACTAATGACTAGTTGGAGTAGTGCGCAAGTTAACTATCCAGCCTTCCACAATAAGGATCAAGCTCCTATATTAAATGTATTTAGACACACTGTCACCTAGAGCAGATGCATTTCATTTGCAAAATAGAAATCAGTGTGACACACCATTGCTGTTTAATATCTAAACAGTTGCTCTGTGGCTAACTCTGCTTATCTTTCTACATTGTATTCTGCCTATTGTCCTTTTTGTTTGCTTGTGTGTGTATGTTTGTCTCTTTCTTGTTTTGTAAACTGTCTTGGCTCCCATTTTCTTCTACTTCTCCTTCCTATTTTTTCCATCTCTGTCTTCTCTCTCTGTCCATCCCTCTCTTAATCCTTCCTCCAGCCTCTCCTTTCTTTTTTCATTGCCAAGAAGAAGTCTAATTGCTGTAGTCAATTTTTCATTTTACTCTGAATTTGTTAATCAAAAGAGGGCCAGGATGCACTTGCCTGACCGTTATGAACATTTACTCTTCTGAAACCTTTTTGTTTTCTCTAAATCACAATTCTACATTCCCTGTCTCTCTGTGCCATTGCAGCCTCTTTTGCCCCCATCTGTTTTGCCATCAAGGCAAAGGAAAATGACATGCTGCCGCTGGAGAAGAACAGAGTTCGATTGGACGATGACTCGGACGACGATAAGGTCTAGTTCAGCTTGGTTGATTCAATGCATGTAGATCTAGGGTTGACTTGTTATGGATAGAAAACTGATCCTTGAAAATATATTTTTAATACCTTGAAATTAACAATAAATTACTGTACATGTTTGCTTGAAGTTAAAGGAGGAGGAGGGGCTGGAAGCTTTGATGGGTGGGGCTGAGATGGTTGACAAGGAGCCTCCTCCAGTCAGTGCACCAGAGGAGAAGAGACCCTCCCTCAGTTTGGAGGAATTGGAGGCAAAACAAGGTAACATTATTAAAAAGATTATTAGGGAAATTTAAAAACACTTTTGTAAAAAATTTACCTGCGCTGCTTAAGGCACTGTACCTCTTTATAATCAGTCAGTAGGCCACACTAATAGAGGGGGAAAAAAAACTTAACTTACTTTATTAATTACCTTCAAGTTGAAAACATGTTTTAAATTTAATATGACGACATTTAGACTCTTATTTCCCTGTTTCTGTCTGTCAGTTTGTGCATTCAGACGCCCATCGGCCTCATTCTGCCTGTGTGATTGACAGAATGTTAATACAGCACCTGATGAGGGTTAGGACAGAACCCCTTTTCTCTCCTCAGCTCCATGGCTGTTTAATGTGGGTGCACTAGAATTGAATTCTTTGTCTCAGCGTCAGCACTTAAGTACAGGTGCTTACATGACATCTCTGTCACACCCACTGGCGTGCTGTTACTTTCTGGGAGTGCTGTAGTTGGAGGAAAAACAACAGGGGAAGAGAGGAGATGAATAAATCCATTGAGTCTGAATTATAAATTCTCTCAACAGGGTGTACCCAGCAGTAAGAGACGACCAGTGTAGTACAGCAAACAACAGTCATATATCTCTCAAAGGCCCAATGGAGACAGATGTACTCTCTCTATTTTTGTCTCTTTTTTTGTTAAGTCATGGTTGTACAATATTACACACTGGCTCTCCTAAGTCTTTCCTAAACTAAAGTAATGCATCAGCACTAAGGAAAACACGTAGTTATACAGGCATATTCGTCTACGTCAGAATGCCTGCAAGAGGTTTACACTGCTTGTTCTGATCAGGATTTGTAGGACCTATACCATATTAAATATAATAACAAATCAAACTATCTGATCTAATAAGATCACAGCTTGCTTTGTGATCTTAATAATTTTTACAGAAAGTGCCTTCATTAGGGACTGAGAAAAAAACGCCACTTTTGCCTCATGCATGTTGCCAATTTTATTTTCAAGGTTAGAGTCACTTCTCTAAAATCATTCAATCCATATATCCTTATGTATCACTGCCTATTCATTTGAAAAGTAATAGGCTTTTTTACTGGAAGCTATTGTACTTGAAGTTGATTCATTGCATCTTGTTATACTTTTACGCCCTCCACAATCTGCAGTTGCACCCATTTAGCTTCAAAAGATTTGACATGCCCCTTTGAATGATCACAAAGCAGTGAAATATAAAATGATATTCCAAAAAGACAATTTCACTTCTAATGTCAAACAAAAACCGACAACCAGCAGATACCAATGCAATTGCAATTATCAATAATCCATTTGAGCTGACAAGTTAACTAGACTTCTCTATCAATTCATCATTTCATTTCACAAAATAACTATCATATGTCTGTGAGTTGATCACTATCAATGACTGACTTACTTAAGCAGGCGTTGAGATGTCTGCCTCTCAAAGCCTCCTCCATGAAAGCTAAAATACTTAATTTTCAAGTCAAAAAAGCAAATGACAAAAAACAATATTACATTTTGACCAAGAATAAATTACTTTTTTGCTAAAAATTTTGTGTTGAACTGAACCTCACCAAATCATCTCTGTGAATTCAGTAGATTGCTCTGTATGGTAAGCATTCTAATGCTTTATCATGTAGTTTATTAAGTTTTTGTACTGTTAGCAATTTAAATGCCCTGAAAACCTATTTTCTCAATCAGGTTCTTCTACGAGCGATGGGCTCCTACATGAATATGTATGTTGGTCACTATTTTCTTCCAAAGTTTTATTATTTCATGTGAGTTCTGATTTCTGTTTTTTTTTAAAAAGGAAAGAAAGAACCACCTTTAGTGCTCTAAAATCTCTCTTAACAAGGAATAAAAGTGAGAAAAGTTGGCAGAAGTACGCAATTATTTGTAGCAATTAACATATTTTTTTTTATTTGTGCTGTGGATTTGAAATAGGATTCCAATGATTGAGTGATTCAGAAGAACTGGTCATAGAGTAACCTGTAATAGCTTTGCTTACTAAATGTCTATTTCCATGCTTGTGCTTGAGGTAATGATATTTCCCACAATAACATCCATACTGTATTCTGATGTAATAGCATGAGGCTGTCTTGCAGAGACACATGATTGTCAGTTGTTCAGCCAAATGCCCTAAAGACAGTGTAGGTCTTTAAAGACGCTGATTTCAGCACTTCATGAGATCTCGAAAAACAGAGCAAAATCTCCCTTAGACCAGAAAGACAGCTGCAAAATAGTCAGGAAAGATGGACAGATGGATAGTTAAGACAAATGTGCTGCTTTTCAGCATCAAGGGGGCTGACAGGTCCCGTTTAGGTTTAGTGGAACAGTCTGAGTGTAATGTTCTCTCTCTGAGCTGACAGACGGCCAGAGAAAGGGGCTGGGAAAGCCTAATAAATAGCTGACTGAATTGGCTTTGCTGTGTGGCAAAGTGGCTGTCAGTCAGCAGGCCTAACTTGATCTGATAGCAGGAGAATCTGTGGCAGACAGCAGAACGCTAATCTGTATTGATGGGCTGGAAAACAACCACACACACTAAATGCAGTTTCCAGTGATAAGTACATGAATCGTTTAGGGCGCTGCAAACATTTCTTAGTGGATGTTCATGTTTATAATGGTAGTAAAAGACTTAAAATACCAGTATATCTTAAATCAATGTAGATGGAAAAAGCTCTAAAAACCCACTGTACACTACCTGCTCAACACCATACTGTAGAGACACAGTAAACAACTAGCTGGTGAACATAGTGGAGCATTTAGTAGCTAAAGAGACAGATATTTCCCTCAGGAGTTGGTTGAGACCAAAAAACAGAGCTAAAAAGAGAGTGACTATTGGACTTACATCTGCTAGTTGGAACACAACTCCAAATGAATGATAGTAGTTCCGTAACTGCTGGATGTATAACTAAGCAACTATTTTGCTAACAAGTTCGCCATATCAAATTATAAAGTGATGATATGTGAATGTTGTGTACACAACTTGTTTCCGCTGCCCCCAAAAAAGCAGTTGGTGCAGTTTTAAAGGGACAGTTCACCCCAAAAATCAAAAATACAAATTTTTCCTCTTACCTGTAGTGCTATCTATCCATCTGGATTGTTTTGTTGTGAGTTGCTGAGTTTTGGAGATATCAGCACTAGAGATGTCTGCCTTCCTCTTGAATATAATGGAACTAGATGGCACTCCAAAAAAATACATTTGGAAAAAACAGCAATGTCTCTTTCCAGAAATCACGACCCAGTTACTCAAGATTAACCACAGACCTTGTTGTGGGCAGTTTTATGTGGGAACTATAGAAAGAAAATAGTTCCTGCATGAAACTGCTCACAACAAACCTGTGGATTATCTCTATGGCCGATATCTCCAAAACTCGGCAACTCACACCAAAACAATCTAGATGGATAAATAGCACTACATGTAAGAGAAAAAAAATGTGTATTTTTGATTTTGGGGTGAACTGTCCCTTTAACTGATTATTTTCATTCACTGATCAGTCTGTCAAGTACTTCTTGATCAGTTGTTTAATTGTTTAGTATTTAGTCATTACTATACAAAAATGCAAAACAGAGAAAATCAACACATTCTCATGAAAAAGCTGGAATCAGAGAATGTTTGACATTTTGCTTGATAAATGACTTGATAAATGATCAATCAGTTATCAAAATTGTGAATAAATGTTTTTGCCTATCAACTTATCAGTTAATCACGAAATCTGTTGACTACTTTTGCTTTTCTAAATTGCTTACCATATAGACATACTGGACAATAAAAGTAAAGCAAGATTGTCCTTCATGATAAGTTGTGTCAAATTAGTCTATAAATACAGTAGTCAGACTCAGCCTGGCCAGGACTGTCTTGTCTTGTCTTGTGTCTTGTCACTGTCTGGGGCACAGATGGATTCTGCTCCACTTGGCTATTGTTCACACTATACTCAAACATGATTTGCCTCGGCAGCCAGCCTATTTTTAGTCCTGAAGAGATAACAGTAGCCCCAGCGGTTGCATAACTTTAACTTGTTTTCCACAAGCATTTGCTTTATACTTCACTATCTTGTCTTGTTTTCTCTGTCTCACCCATCCTGTTGCTCTCTGTGCCCCATCTCATTCTTGTGCTCTCCTTACCTATCTATCCCCTTCCTCGTCTGTGTCACTTCATCTCTTTTTCTCATCTCTCAAAACCGTGCATATTTTCCACCCCCTTTTTCACTCAGATGTCTGTCTTGTCTTCTCCACCCACATGTTCCCTCCTACTTTGCTTTTTCTGTATAAACCTCAAATTGCATGAAATTACCAATCACCAGAGGTCTTATCATTTAGAGCAGGAACTTTGTCAATTCACAGCAGTTGAAAACTCAGAAAAATGCCTCACCTTAGTTAGATGTGACAGTAAGAATGGAAAATTACTCTTAATATCCTTTCTTTCGTCGCTGTCTTTCACTTTCCGTCCTGTCTCTCTCTCCTTCTTTTTTTGTCTTACACTCCCATGTTTTGCTCTTTATGTCTACATCTGTGTATTTCCTCCCTCTCTTTTAATTATTTACTTGCGGTCAGGAAAAGTAAAATACAAATCATAACCTTTCAGCTATTTTCTCCTCCCTCACAGCAGTATAGTAGAAGTATATCTAGCTGTGGTAAAAACAAAAAAGAAAAAATTTTCATCTTCGTCCAACCCTCTCTCTCCTGTATCTCCCTGCCCTTAGCCAAGCAGAAACTGGAGGATCGTCTAGCAGCTGCAGCCAGGGAGAAGCTGGCCCAGGCATCTAAGGAGTCCAAGGAGAAACAGCTACAGGCGGAGAGGAAGAGGAAGGCAGCGCTCTTCCTACAGACCCTCCGCAGCCCCTTTGCTGGGGAGCCTGAGGCCAAGAGAGCTGAGCTAGACTCATCTGCACAGCTTGAGGTATGTGAATAGTTGATAAAGGTGGGTCAGTATTTGTCATGTGTTTATGCAACTATATATTTTTAACTAGAAGCTTAACCAAATCACCCTTGCTCAAATCTTGACTAAATCCCAAGTGGTTGATCCTAAATCACAAGCAAGTCCCAAGTTCTACTGAAGTGTCATTTCAAGTCACATGTGGGAACAGGCACCGTGGATTATATTGCATTAGTATTATTATTATTATTATTATTGTTGTTGTTGCAGAACCCTCAGGCCTCTGGTAGAGGACCCGAGCTTGAGGATGACACATTTTATTTATAGATTATTGCGATAACATATGTACACACTGCAGTCCTATTGTTTTAAACGCCTCTTTCTTTGGATAAAATGTCTTGCGCTATGATGCAATGAGTAACTTGTATATACAACTTTATATTTTAAAAGTTGTTTCACACCTGGCCGACCCAAAGTTTCATCTAAAATATTGGTCCAACATTGTAATTATTACCATTACTACCATTTAAGAGTTTTATGTGATGTTGTGACAGTACCAAACTGCTTCATCTTTTATTGCAGTATGGGACATCATGTCAAGGGTGAAATAATTTTGGGCCTCTGTTATCACAAATATCAAATATCTAAAGGGAGACTCATTCCTGCTAGGCCCCTGATTTCAGATGGCAAAGTATGTGATACTTTGCCATCTCAGGGGCCATAAACAGGTGCTGTGAGTCACTTTCCTGGGCTAACTGCAAAACGTTGCTGCCAGAATTAAAACTTAGAGTAGCCAGTGATGTTTGAGGAAAGACACTGTCTACAAGAGCTGCATTTCCAAGTGGCGAAATTAAAGTAAAAATGTCACTGCATTATCTATATTATAGGTCAGAGAAGATTGTTGTGTGTTGTTCCATTCAAATTAAGTTAAACATATGTAGACATCTACTGATTGCATGTTTGCATACTAAATATGCAGAACTGTGTAATCTTATAATTTTACTAGAGTATATGACTATTTTGAACTGACATGCATAGACTTATTATTCCACCTTGACATATCCCACTTCTCCACATTTCGTTCTAAAATCCTTGAATATAAACAATATAACTGAACTGGGGTGGAAATTAGGCTTTTTTTGTAAGTTGTAGTTAGATAATTCAGGGTAGAAAAATTACACTCACTAACAGTGATAGTGGATAAATAAGCGGGGGTGGACCCTGCCACATCAAATTGTTGAAGCCCACACCCCTGGCTCGACCTGTCCACCTTGAGGTCAGTGACCTTTTCTTGCTGGCTCTGCTTTTTCTTTTCAGCCTCTTATTTTGTTGAACTGCGGGCAATCTTTGGTCATAGTAGAGGTTCAGTCAATGAAAAATCACATTACAATAGCCGGCTCAGTAACCCCCATACTATGCATGAATGCCTGGTTGCTGAGGGAATATCTTCATGTACATCAGTCACATATACGTGAATATTGGGAAACAGCATTCTGGATAAGTATGGAAAAAATATTTGTGTTTCCAGAATATTGCCCCTGTTCTGTTTTCTAAAATATAAAATTCAGAATTTCTAAAAATAAATTGATCATACAAGCAGAGTGGCGTTTGGAGCAGGCATAATGTTTACCACACTGTGTGAGAGAGAGCGTGGGGTAGAGCGAGCTTGATGTCGTCGAAAGCAAGGCAAGAAATATGGCACACGACTGAACTCACACTCCTACGCATAGCTGCCTCTACGCCTGTACGTCACAGCCTGCAAAACAGCTCTGCCCCAAGTGCCTTATAACTGTACCAAATCCGGACATCCGCGACCAAATTAGTTAGAAAATGCAATAAAAAGGCAATTTCTTTGAATTGTATGAATACATAGCGTCACAAATAACCAAATATTAAGCTTGTCTGAACATTTATGAGTTATGAAGTGATGTAATTATCAGAATAGTAAACAGACTATCTTTTCTGTGTTTTTGATAGTTGCATTTATGGTTGTTTCCAAGTACACAGTGAATAAACAAGGCTGCATAAACGGCATGCAAATTAAACCGGTTAGTTTACTTCCTGTTTGATGTTTGACAGTGGAAAGTCGTCCAACGTTCTGTGTAGGAGTGTGGACTGAACTGCCACAAAATTGATTTGTATGAGCTACAGTACCTAGGTACAATCTCTCTGCAATTATTTGGCAACATAATAGCATACATAGTCAGAATGTAACATACATGTTAACAGTTGTATTTTAAAACCATTTATTTACATAATAAACATCTAGCTATTTGTACTCCAATGTCAAATATGGTCTGAAAATCTACACAGAAGTCTGGAAAAGTATGGAATTTTGAAATGGAAGATGTGTAGGAACCCTGTTTAAAGGTCTTTTATATACAGCAGATATTACACATTGTTATTGAGCTGCTGTTGAGATGAATTTGTGCTTAACTCGCAGCTTAGACTGCTCTCCGTGTATAAGCACATATCCTGGGTTGTGACATCAATTTCAATCAGTCATTTCTAAAAAGGAGGTGAGATTTGTATGCTGAATACATTTATCACTACACAGCTGTTGGCACTGATAATGCAGCCTAGTAACTTTTTCTAACGCCTTCATGGTATTTATTATTTATCTATACAATACACTTGTGAAGTGGGCACTTGGGTAAGCTGATAAATAAACATTTATCAAGGCAGAAGGGAGGAATCAAAGTATTGGCAGCGACTGGTGACAAATTTTTTGCCATTGTTGTTTTATAACTTTTATTAGAACATGTTTTAAATTGATTAAACAAGTGCCAACCAAAAGGTTTTTTTTTTTGGCATTATAGTATATTTGAGTATTATCTGAAAATTGTTTCAGTAATTATCCATTCCAGGAATTATCACGAAAATACCATATACCAAGATAACTTTGGCAAATGTAATCATACCATACAATTATCAAATCAGCACGTGCTCAGAGTGCTTGTTGCGTGTTGTTTTGTGCATTTATTGACATCCATGGCATTATTGGAATGACATCTGACAATATAGGAAAATGGCTTTATGATCACCTGTAAATTTGGAGCATCACTACAGAAGAGTCAGAGGTGGAGAATCACCTCTATCAGAATAAAGAAAGATAAAAACTGAATCATAGTAGACTGCCTTTCTTCTATCCACCAACTTCCCTGTTCTGTTTTGGTGCCCTGTTTTAAAATTCTCTTTTGTTTTCATAGAAGTGCTGCAATAATGCAAATTTTAAAAGCCTTTTGTCTGTCTTATTAAACATAGACACAAAAGGCAAGAATACTTTATAGTGTAAATAAGGCTTGTTGGTGGTTATTTGATGTGTAGATTGCCTGTCCATTTGATGGATGTTGCATATCAGCTCCTCATGTGAGGCCAACTGATGCGTGGTGAACTGGACTATTGCCTGTTGGGCCAGGTGGCAATTGGCAGGCTTATGTCACTATTGCGCCAGCTCTGTCACTCTTCTCCAGATGTTCTGTGACTTCTGCAGTGGCCATCAGAGCATACGTATCCTGAAGGAACTACCAACATTCAGCTCATCGGCCTACTAATGAATAAATGGATGTTGTAGTTGAATGAATGTACAGAGATTGTGAACTTGTGTTTGTAGGTGCTCAGTTCACAAACTCTTGAAGGACTTTACAGCGAAAACAAATTTATTTCGATCTAATCAACATTAATTGGCAAACACTGGACAGTCCATGTTGAAAAGAGAATTTCCGTAAGGACAGTTGGGAGTATAGTATATGCTGGGGTGAAACTGAAATGGACAGTAACATGAACAATGACATAAGCAATTACTTTGAGTACAGTGTTATCATAACATGGCTGACATTGTGCTATCTGACCCACTATAGAACATACATGTGACTTTTGGGAAAAGAATTTGTTGTGGAGTTACAGGTTTTTGAGTTGCATTTGAAGGTTTCAAGAAAATTGTGTTCCCTAATTGCAAGACTGCGTCAGGTTGAGATATGGGGAGCTCAATGTGAAAATGGCTGGTGATTTTTTTTTTTTTTTTCTTCCCTCCTTGATTCTAGGGATAGCAAGGTAATGAGCATTCTGTTATCAGAGGGCACAGGTGGGTACAAAATCAATGCTGAAGACAGATAAATAGGACAGTGCAAGTCTGTGTAATGATTTGTTCATTAGAAGAAGCATTTTGAAGAACAAATGTAACCTGAATTTTGAGCAAGTGAAGGGAGATCAGTTTGGCTTCAAGGCGATTAAAACTTCTAGTTGTAGTGAATATTCTGGCAGCAGCCTTTTGTGAGTTGATGCTGCATTTTGGAAGACTGGAAAACAGAATGGTGCAATGGTACAGTACGTTGGGGCTTTAGATAGGTTAGGGGACAGATGTGAATGCTGATGTCAGGTCTTGGTAGAGTTGGCGGACTTGGATCTGTTGATGTAAGCTCTCCATGTTTCCCATTGTGCTCATCATGCTGTTTGTGCGACAGCACTGTAGTACCTAGAGTAAGCTGTCCATAAGTAAACAGAACCGGCCAAATAAGCTTTACAGGCCAAGCCCTCTTTGCTTTTCTAAGTGGCTCTTTTAGTGTTGTGATTCTGTAACTTTGCTCTTTCTTGGAACATATAGGCTCATCATGATATTATAAAGGTGGTCTTAAAGGGGAATTCCACCAATTTTACACGTTAAAGCATTAAAGTGTGTTTATAGGTCTTGTGGAGTACTGCTGCATATGTAAAAAATAAAATGTAAAAAAAAAAGTTGTGTGGCTCCAGAGGGAGCTGAGCGAAATCTGATAAATTGCCTCAAGTGATTGGTCACTTGAGTCAGCCTCAGTTGAGGCTGAAAACTACAAGATTGAATCTAAACAAATCTGGGGTATGGAGACCTCTATAGCACGCTCCTCATCGCTGCTTGAGGCTAGAGGCTACATTACCAGCTACTAGAATAACACACCCGGAAATCCGACCGAACTGTTGGTGGTCGAGTTGCATTGTGGGTAATGAAGGCCCCGGGTTTTGACAAAGAAGAAATATGCATAAATAAGACAGTATCTCATAAATAAATAAGACAGTATCTCCGGTTGTGCTGCATTGATTTGATCTTTTTTTTTTAAACGGTCCTTTGTGAGTCCGACGATGTTATAGGAGTGCGATGCTAAATCGATGGAGTACTCCTTCAAACCCTTTTTAAGTGATGGATATTGCTGGCTTCATCTATCTGTTAAAGTGATGGGGTTTTTTTGTGAACATAAATGTTTCTTACGGGTTCAGTCAGACAAGATAGGATAGTTATGGAAAGAGCCCCAATGCTCGGGAGGGGAGCCGTGGCACTGCTGAGAACAGCAATGAATTTGATACTAATGATATGAAGGAGTAAGAGTGTGCTCAGTTCTCTCCCAGGCTACCATCAGTGAATGATTTCAAAACTTATTTTTCAGTTGAAGCCTTAATTAATGGCCATTGTGAGCATGAGGCAGGCCCGCCTGCTTCTTACAGTGAGTCTCCTAATAAATTTTCTCGTCCATTTCCTTATTAATTAGAGATTTCTGCTGCCTAGCCTAATTTAAACTGTCAGACAGTGTACACAAGCATAGAATGACAAGAAGTAAAGTTAGGATAGTATAGTTAGGTTGTTTATTCCTCTTTGATCACATGCTGTATGTAAACTGAAAATATAGAGAGGGAGTGCTGATCTGATTATTATTATGACTGTATGAGCTGTTTTTGTTTGTCAGACTAATCTGACATGAGACGAATCTCCTTAATGTAAAATTGTCTCATTCACAGTGTTTCGTAGTTAAACTGATTTTATTTTCTTTGAGCATGAGAGATAATAATTAAGTGATACATTTTATTACTGTGATTTTAATCAGGCCAAACTAAATGTGTTTAATCTCTCTGTGCATTATTTTACTATATGTTGCTCTAGTTTTTATTTGAATCTAAAGTTAATTCAGACTTGTGCCGTCTTGAAGGTGATACAGAAATGTATGTAAAAGTCCAACCTAATAAGATTGATGTCCTCACTTTTATGTAAAAGGCACTCTGTCAGACATGAAACCAACATGTAAAATTGTCATTACATTTCTGTAACGAAGTGTATGTCAGAAAGGGGCTTTAGGTTACCACTTTGCAAAACAGAAACAGAGATTAGTAGTAGTAGAAGTAATAATTGTAGTATATTTTTATTAGTAGTTATTTTCTACAGTAAGGTATTTTCAGCTTTATCTTTTGTAAAGGTAACATATTAAATTATTATTATTTATATTTCATAACTTTGATTGTATATGAGGTTTTTCAGTGTAACGAAAGTCATCAAGACCCAAATGAGGCTTTTCACTAAGCATCAGAGGTCTGTTTGGCATCTTGAGATAATGTCACTCCTGTGTGTTCCTCCTCTCTCCTCCTCTCCTCAGTTTTCCATCTTCATATCTCTCCTCTCCTCTCCTCTCCTCTCTTACCCCAAGACAGTAACTTTTTATTGTTACTCCTCTTACTATCCGAACTTCCGTATCTTGCCAGAGCAGGTGTGAGAGGGGCAGGCATTTTCTCAGCCTGGTGTTGGGATAAGCTTCCCATATGTCAGTCCTAATTTTAAACCAAACCTTGCTTCCTATCATTTCATTATCTCTCCCTTAGCCCAGACTCCAGATAGTGTGCAAACATAAAGGTGTAATAAATACTCCTCCTGTCTCCACTTCCTTGCCTGTTTTTAGATACTTATTGATTGTCTTCTGTTGTGAGCACTTTCTCTTGTTTCTTTCCTGCCTCTTCTTCTTTGCCTCATTTGCCTCCTACTTTCATCTTCTTTCATCATAATCCCTTCCCTCTCTATTTATTTCTGTCCCTCCCTCTCTCTCTTTTTATGCCCCACCCATTTCTTACAAAATTTAGCAAATGGGTAAGAGGTGGGGTAATTGAAGTGAATACATTGAAGTCACAGCACACATTAATTTCCTTTCTGTCTTCCATTTTCATTACTTATCACTCAGGCAGTCATATAATTTATGTTAATGTTAGCATATAAAATATGCCCTTTGATGAATACATATATAACATGGGTGACCCCAGGAGCAATCTAAGACCTAACCATGGAAGATAAAAGCTAACCTTGGAAGATCTAGTGTCATGTTTAATCCACTGATGGATTGAAGCTGTCTTTTCAGTGTGAATCCAGCTCCAGGCCAGTCTAATATGAGCAGACAGACGCACATTGGAGTCATTAGAGGAACTTTGCAGCTGACAGTTGTAACTCAGTGTGTAGCCAGAGGGCTGCACTGTGTTGTATAACTCACACCATTTAATCAGCTGAGTAAGGATATATATATATTTTTTTTTTTTTATTTTTTTTTTTTGAGGTTGCCTGTTATGTTCCCATGGCCCTTTTTACTGCATGTATAATTATTTATAGTACCATCTCCTGATGTACATTTTTTTCCAACACCTTCTGTTGTTGTAGCTACAGCCATACTGCTCGATATAGAGAAGAAATCAAGCACAGATAATTATTTTTTATATTTAATTCTGTTAAATGTTTCAGTGACAATAAATATTTACATTTCACAAACACAGGATTAGACAAAGCACCTGAACTAATAAAATCACATAATGTGATAAGAAAAAGCAACACTGTTATATTCTCTACAAGAGAACTGAGAAGCTGGTTATCCTTTCACTCATATCGCGTAAACTCCATGTTATTTTTTTCTAATTCTTCCATTACCATCTGAGTTGTATTACTCTGTAACATTGACAAGGATGGATGGGTATTGCATAAATATGTCTCTATAACTGCCAACCTTGTGCATCACCTGCATCCCCATATTGATTGTCCACAGATGTACAGAGATATCAAGCATTTAGGAATTCATTCACTGTCTTAATGTCAAAGAGCGAGACTGACTGTTTTAAAATCAATAAATTGTTTTTCTTTTTATCTTTGAACCAATTGAAAAGAGAAGGTCCAGCATCCAAATGTGTCTGTCAAAACAGTGCCTTCACTCATATTTTTCTATTCTGTATGCCTTTGTCTCTAGATGCAAGAGGCCCTCTCCATTCTGTCTGACCCTGCAATTCCTCAAGTGTCTTCTGCACCACCTGCATATCCTCAGGATCAAAGACCACCAATGGAGAAACAAGGAGCCCATCGCAGCAGGGAGGCACCATCCTCCTCATCCTACAGTACCTCCAGAGGAGCAGCAAGAGACAGAGACCGAGACAAAGATAGAGAGAGAGATAGAGACAGAGATAGAGACAGAGAGAGAGATAGAGACCGAGAGAGAGACAGAGACAGGAACAAAGGGAGGGACAAGGACAAAAAGAAGAAAAAACACAAGAGGAGGTCAAGATCAAGGTCAAAGTCAAAGAGCAGACACTCCCTTCCCAGTGCCTACAGGAGATCACGCAGGTCCCGGTAAGACACCGTTGACACAGCCGTGTACTCATTCAAAACTGTTAGTGCTAGGGCTGGGAGTCTCTAAGTATCCACCGATTCAATTTGATCTTGGTTCAAAGTGCTTTGATTTGATTACACAATGATTCACGATGCGGCTCCATTTTTGATTTACATATTTTTTCTCACTGCATGACTATGCCATGTTAACTCTACCATCTCAGCGAGAGAAATGAGCCTTTTGTCCTGACAGTGCTCAGTGCAGATGTCCAGTTCAGATCTTTATTGGCTTCTGCTGCTGATCGTTACAGATACAGAACCTTGGAAGGAGCACCTTTTAATGTCTTCTGTTGTTTTATTGTGTTATTGTGTTTTTATTGTTTTTATGCTGCCTTGCTGCAGAAGGAATTTCCTTCCGCGGGACATTAAAGATCTGAACTGAAGTGTATTCTTTGAGCAGAATCATCTTATTTTTTAACAGGGCAAAGACCAACACAAGCGTTCCACATTAGTATTCTCCTTGTTTGTGCATAATAAGATGTTTAGGTGAAATGTCACTGGGATGAGTCAAGAAACAAAGCTATCTTTAAAAAAAAAAACCCACAACTTTCCCTGGAAAGAAATTCAAAGCGCATTTTATTGTGGGATTGTCAGTTTATGTTACCATCTTAAAAAAGCTTTGCTTTATTCACAGTTGCACATAATCCTTACTAAATCTAATTTAGTTTAAGACCACTACAGACTCACTAACTTGACATAATAGTCAATGTGTTTCAAAATAAAATTCCATTATTTCACATCATTACATTTGTAAATCATTGTGACCAGGCACAAACAAAATAAACAATATTACTTACCTAGTTGGAAAATCAGGTCTGTGATTGGTACAGCTGCTGTTAAAGGTATGAGACATATAATGTGACAGGCAGAGAACATGATTAATCACCCTCTGTTTTATATTCCACTTTAGCTGAACCTTTAGTGCATAGTGAACTGCACACATATGAACAAAAGCATTAATAGAAAATAACGTATCCTTCCTGTCTCTCCATACTTTCTCTTTTCCTACTGCTCTTGAATTAATGAAGTGCAGGGGTAAAAGAGAAAGAATGAAGAAAAAGGGAGGAATAAAATAATGTATGAGAGAGTATTGAAGAAAGAATTGACACAAAGCGTAAGGGCTGAGAGGAAGTGAGCAAAGGTACAGATTGGGCTGCTTCGTTTGTGCCGTTTATCTGTCAGGGTAAAGTAAACAATGTTGACCAGACAGCTTTGTTTTTCCACACCAGCACAGGCTTTCATTAACTCAGCTGGCCTATCCTTTCTGGCTTTGTTTTTAGAAAAGGGGCATAATTTCCTTCTCTAACCCCGCTATTTCATGTGTGTAAATGACATGCATGCTCTGCATACCAGCCAGTGGAAGACAATGAATTTAGCCCTACCCTTTATGGAAAGAAATCTGACAAGTGAATTAATCTCTTGCATAAATATTTAATACTGTTTTCTTTTCAGGCTAGTTTAGAAAAACAGTGTTTACATATTGAGAGTCCATGTAATATAATGGATATTAAAGTAATTCACGGAATTATGATATGTGTTTTTGTCCTGTGGCACAGTTGCACAGTATTTAGACATAGTCTTTAACTGCCTCAATGTAAATTTTGCCACATTGGGGTCTTCAGATTGTCTAATGGAATAGTTGCAAATCTTGCAAAATGTCCTTTAGGCCATTGCTCTTTTTCTAGTTTCTTGAAACACCATCCCGATTGCTTGTTTTATTTCTTTCTCTTGGACATTACCTCAGTCGCTGTCCTCTCTCTCTCTCTCGTTTCACCCTCATCTGTTCTTGTTCTTCATTACAAATTTATCAGCATTCATCACACTTTCTTTGTCCTGCTGTCTGGCCAGATCTCGCTCACACTCCCCGGGGAGAAGGGACAGGAGGGGCCCCTCATCAGAGAGGAGACGTGATGAGAGAGAGCGGGAGCGCCATCATCCCAGCAGCAGCTCCAGCCTGCCCAGGGGGCATTCGAGATCCAGGTAAACCTTAAACAGCAGGTGTCAAGAGTCACTGAAAACATTGATTATTACACCTGTCAAGGCAGAGGGGAGCACTAACATTGCCACAATAAGGTGTTCAGTCTTTTTGTTTGTTTTTCATTTGGATATCACTAAAACAATGGGGATCTTAGTTTGGTAAACTGATAACTCTTTGTGTATATCTACTATACACTGTTTTAGATTGTGTAGTAAGTGTAGCTTTAGCCAACATACTATAAAAAAAAAACTTAATCCCCAAATGACCACTGATGGAAACTGCAATGGACAGCTTCTACTGTCATGAATTTAAAGCTGGGCTTTGCTGAATACACGAGCACTGCCTTCAGAAAGTATTCCACACCCTTGATATATTGTGTATCCTGTGGTGTTACTGCCTGAATGAGAAATGTTTCAGTAACTGCAGTTCCCTTCTCGCTTTTGTCACCCAGGTCCCCTCCTGAAAAAAGGAGGAGCTCCTTGTCAGCCTCAGGACAAATGCAAACTGCGGGTTCCTCTCTCTCCCCATATTACTCACCCAGCAGAGTTTTATCACCATCAGCTAGCCCCGCCTCCAGCCTGGCCCTCTCCAGGTAACCCTCTACAAGCCTGTCAGTCAACCAGCTAAGCATTTAGATTGCTTTCCCAGGTGTATCTGAAAGTCTCTTCACTAAAGAAACAAAAGGTTGTTGGGAGGCTTTAAGCTTGACAGCTGAGAAGATTTATACAGTTTACACTCCTTTTGCTTTTAAATGCATCTTATTTAGAACAATAGATTGTTGCCTCCAGGCCTGGGAAGGTTCTTTCTCTCCTCAAACAGAATTTTCTAATAGTTATATACTTCAGCAGTTGGCTATTATAGCAACCTGTCAAAACTGTGCTGATATAGCCACATAGTTATCTTAAATTTAGCCTCAGTCTGTTAGTGTGATATTAAGTATGTAGCCATCATATTTATGACCCTTTTAAAAGGATTCTTGTTTTAAAATGAGTTAGCTGGAACAATTAAATCAGTCAGAGAGGAAGAGATGGCATTTTCAGCCAACACATGGAACTAACATTAGCTTAATTAGCTAGGTAGCTACCGCTAAAAAAACAAAAAATCTGTCAGCGACAGTTGTATTATATTATAAAAAGCAGTATCATTCAAAAGTTGTGTCAAATATAACTGTACTACTAGCTTTGCGAATATGAAACTCTAGTGGGTAAATCAAAGCTTGGGCCTTGTCCGTGGTATCCATGGAATTCAAATCCAGTATGGACAGAAGAGACTTGAAGCATTAATCTAGAGCCAGTGATATAATGGCTTAGAGCCAATATCTTTCAGCTCCAAGGTCTTAAGACACAAAGGCATTCGTTGCAATGGACATAATCTCTTCTGATGTCTTGGGGTTGTTGGTTTGCTGTTGTTTAAAATTTTTCCAACAAAGAAACAATTAAAGCTGCATACATTAACTTTTGAATGCTACATGGGCTGCAAAACAAATGGCTAAATCACTCCCCCCTTCCCCTCCCTGTCTCTTCCCAAACAAAACATATGCCCACTGCACTACGGAAACTAAAGTAGGGCAAGCCGTTTGCAGCACCAGACCATTGTGGATAAAAGCGAAACATTCCTTTTTGTATGCACCAGCAAAGAAATCACTGCCGTGTGTTCAAACATGACAAGTGAAACGGTAACTAGTTTACTGAATTTTTGTAGAGTGGGGGATGGAGGTGATGAGTATGGGGCTGAGTAGAGCTCGTCCATCATCAATGCAGCAAAGAACATAAGAAAGCTGGAAAGTGGCAGTTGACCGGCTGGCTTGCAGGTGGGTGATGGAAAGGAACACATGGAAATGCTGCCCTTCACATATCACACATATCACTGCAAGCAAATGTCAATGTTAATTTATGCAGCTCTCAAATCTTTACACATATTGAAGCAATTAACTTCTCCAGAGCAGCAGATGATAGATTGGAAATTCATATCAGTAAATTAAATTTGTAGGTGCCTGAATATCACTGATATGTCATGCATTAGGTGAAGGAGCATCAGCCAATGTAAAGCTCAAACCGAGCTTTACATTGGCTTTACACAAGCCACAATAGACAGGACAACTGAGGCAGCATCTGGAAAGATGAGCTTTGGAGCACACGGTTATAGTAAGTAAAAGTTGCAACTAATGTTACGACATAAAGCATGTCTTCATCAGAGTAAGAAGAGGTAGTGGTGATGTAGACGTTTTGAAATGCCTGCGAATAGCTGCCTCTTATTGGATGGACAGGTTCTGGGCGTTGCTTATGTCTAGCCAATGTCCTATTGTCACAGCATATAAAAATATATAGCATAAAAAATATCATAGAAACTATCAAACTTTTTAGGAAGCATAGATCAATCATTAAACACACAATAGATTAATTTCTTAGAACAGAAACAAGATAAATTAATTTCCTCATTTAATCCATGTGATTTAATTGTGTTCAGTGTATAAATCCATTAGCTTTCTCTGTGTACAATGTCTCCTCCCCTAGGGGATGAGGAAATCTTTTCAATACCCTAGAATTTCAAAGTAGAGGCCGATCCATGATTTGCATTCACATTCAGCATAGTTAGAGCAGTGAGCATAGAGACCACATTGATTAAAGCCGGCAGCAGGAGATGGTATCCAAGTGGACAACAGAGGTTTGGATATGAATGGACGAGAAGCTCTTTTAAGTTGCGTGCTGGTTTGAATGAAGTTAGTGGGGGTTCTGAAATGATGTCCCTCAAAGAAGTATCGCTTTGCAGGACGTGCCCGAGTATTTTCTGTTTTATCTGTACAGATGCTGGATTGTAAGCAGTTGAAAAGCAAACTCTTGAGGAAGTTTGGAGTTTGGGCTTTTTGTCCAACAGGAATGTCTGTGCTCACTGCTGTCTCATAGGCTGAATCTATATATGTAATAGGGTATCCCCTGGCCTTGAAGCCTTCCTTTAGTTCAGTGGCTTTTGACTGGAAATCATCTTCCTCAGGCATAGCCTGAGAAATTGTCCTCTATGGATGTTTTAATGAGGTTTGTTGAGTGATTGACTGCCCGCTCTGAGAAGCGTGTTTTTGCTGATTGGTTTTTGGAAGATGGTGTTTTTCAGTCTGCTGTTATCACATATGGAAATCATGAGATTTAAAAAATTAATATGTCCAGTGTTGTAATCCGTAGTGAGGCGCAAATAGTCAGTTGTGGCATTCAAATATTGTAAAAAGAAATGCAATTCTTGAGTGCTGCCTCTCCAGATTATCAGGATATCATCAATATGTATGTTTTAAACAAGCAATTTTATAGAGGAATGGATTTGCAGTATTGAAAATGAATTTTTCTTCCAATAAACCCCATTACCAGGCAAGCGTATGAGGGGGCAAAGGAACTTCCCATGGCTGAGCCTGGTGACTGCTAAAATATTTGCCTGAATATTTTAAAAAGTTCATGGAGAGAATAGTTTCAGTCAAGGTCAGCAGATAAAAAAGGCTTGGAGGATCTCTGGTGTGGCATCTTAACATCTCTGGCCTCCGGAGAAGTTGTAATCTCTGTGTGCATTGGACCCGGTCAGACGCTGTCTAGATGCAAATGTCCTTTTTGGTCCATGCCAGACATATACAGTATAGGGTCATCAACAAATCTTAATTGTTGCACCTTGTTAAAAGCTCTTAAAATAACCATGTGCGCCAGATCTCATCTTTCCAGATCATGTCAAGCATTAACTTTTGTAAATCACTTACATACATTGAGTGACCACAAAAACAGAAACATTTCTAGGTCAAATGCAATACAATAGCCCTGCCGTGCTTTATATGAGGAAAATTCTCTTCTTTTCCAACCCGGGACTTAATCAGTTTTAATAGTTTTGGCCATGTTTAGCAACTAGTGAACAAAAGTTGTGTTTGTAAATCTTCGATTTGTGGAACACAGTGTAACTTTTAAACAACTGTGATGTTTTCCTCCAAAACATTTTTGAATGATGACACACAATGTAAATATTTTTTGCTTGTAGAAGAGACAAATATAAAGGCTCATTTTTTGTGCAGGGACAGTTTGCTTGTTCATAAACCACATTTTCAGGCTTTTAAAAGCATTGTTTTTGTCCAACAACTTCCATCCTTACCAGTATATCAGCCAGGTGATGCCCTTTGTTAAGGTGAGAATGCTTCTTTTATTTTATTCTTTTGCTTTTGGTTAGGTGTATGCAGTAATTGGTCTCTCTTTTCAGAGATCACAATTAGAGGCAGCCACATAAACAGAACCATTCCAGGAAGAGTTTGACTTGTTTTTCAAGGTTTTTGTTAGCAGTAGTTCTGCTTAGCCTGCGTAGGTGGCTCACCAATAAACTGTGTGTGGATGGAGCTGGTTTCTGTCAGTTTGGGTTTTGCAGTTTACTTTCTGCAAGAAGTAGAGCAGCATTCCATAATAATCCCAAGTTATGTATGTATGTAAAGGGGTGTAATACCAAAGATTGACTGACATATAAAGTCCCACTTTTTCAGTGGGCTGAAGCCTGAAAACTCCGTAACATCAGCAGCAGCAGTCTGTTCTGCAGTTTCTTGTCACCTGTTGTGTTCATCAACTTGATGCGTGTGACTTTCTATTTTAAAAATCCCTTGATAAACTTGATTGCGTTTGGCATTGCTGATGTGGTGTTTTTGGCTCTGGGAGGATTTATTAGTTTTTACAGGTCACGTGCCATTCCTCTCTTACCTCTCTGTCTTTTCCCGCTCCTCTCCTCTCCCTTCTCCAGCTCTCGATGCCTGTCCAACATTTCAGAAGATATCATGAATATTGTATAGCCTCTCCTGTTAACATGATTGGTTTTCTCCCTCTCCATCTCTTCTCTCTACAGGGGTGGTTCTCAGGAGAAAGACAAGGCAGTGTCCTCATCCATAGTATCCTCTGTTCAGTCCAAAATAACTCAGGTATTGTTCTTTGCTTTTATCCCAAATATATCCTCTACTGAACTTCACAGCCTGCCGAATACAAATACTGAGTGTTGTGTTGCTGTGTTTCCATCATGCAAAGAGGAAGGACAGAAAGTGCTATTCATTTTCACAAACAAAAATTTACTGTTTGACTAGGACCGTCTTGGGAAATATTACTTGAATTGATTTTTTTTTTTAATTCTTTCTACATATTCTGCTTTATCTACTGTATGTTTGTACAGCAATCAGCTGATGGTATTTTCTTAAGCTGTAGTTTCTGGTGATGTATTGCATAACATCATTGAAAAGTGTTCCAGGTATTTTGTCTACCTCTACAGAGATGCGCTACCATTTTAACATACTAACAAACGTTTGCATTCTACAGGTGTAGCTACTCATCCTGGCTGAAATTGCGCTTCCAGCCCCTGCACTCCTTCTGGGAGCGTAGCCAAGAATTTAGAATGCGGAGGCCTTTGCGAGCTTGCCGACTGACTCTGACTCTCTTTGGATGTGGGATTTTACCTCTCTGCTGAGGAAGGAGGCAGAGTTAATGTGCTGTCCTTAAATAGTTTGTCTTCCAGCACTTGTAAATTCAGACCAAAAGAGGAGTTACCACTTTTACTGAGGTGCTGGATCTTAAGTTCAATAAGTTCTTCCTCCCAAAATTAAAATGTATTAATTAGTCAACCTCTCCTCTTTTGGGATCGTTTCAGTATTTTCTAATGTGGTTTTTGTCTCCTTGGCTGCAGACTGTTTACAGGTTTTTTTGTTTTTGTTTTTTTTATCTGACCTTAAAGTGGCTATAATGATATTTTGTAATAACAAATATCACATCAGAATGTGAAGACAATGTGAAATGGGTCGCTCATAGTGATGAACCTACAGAAAATTATCACCTGAATCTGCTGCTCTCCTCGGCTTTATTGAGCTTCATAGTGAGTTTCAGCTTATTGTTTAGCTTTTCAGGCTCACAACTTTACTTTGGTTCACTCTCACGGATCTCATAGTGTTGTTTTCGTGCTCAGCACCAAACGACAGACAGATACAGTTGGCGACTAGCTGGTGATCATAGTGGAGCATTTAGCGGCTAAAGAGTCCGATATTTTTGTCAGGAGTTGGTGGAGACCAAAAACAAATCTAAAAGATAGTGAATGTTGGGCTAGCTCTCCCTTGGTGGACATAAACACGACTCCATATGAATCGTAATGTTGCTCTGTAACACCTGGATGTGTAAATAGGCAACTGTTTCCCATATCGACTTAAAAGGTGATGATATGTCCATGTTGTGTTTACAACTTGTTTCCACTGCCCTAAGGTGGCAAAAAATCAGCTATTGCAGGTTTAACAAAAGAATGTGGTGATATGTTTTTGACTGGATGACTGCCACTGTTGTCAAGGACAGAAGCCACGGTCCCCTGTTGAGTGTTAAAGACAGCGTAGACACTTCCATCCATAAAATTACTGCAATTACACACTAGGCTCTGCCTGCAGCCACTTTCTCACAGTTATCTATGCCAACTGTCAGAATGACAATGCTTTGTGCATTTTACTTGTCACATCAGTGTCCTGCTGGAGTAATGTCACTATTGTACTTGCATTTAACAGTAATTCAGTGTAATGCTTACAGAAAATTATTCCTGACAGATTTTTGTTGAGGGTTGGCACAGACATGGAAGATGGCAACTATCCTGTAATGTTCTACACAGGACAACGGCAGCTAGAATTTCTCCAACTATGAACACTATTAGCCTACCCATTCATTTTATGAATGACAAATACACTACATGGCCAAAAATATGTGAACAACCGAACATTACACTCATATGTGATTTCTTCAACATCTCATTCCAAAACAATTGGCGTTGACTATGCTGCAATAACATCCTCCACTCTTCTGAAGGCTTTCCACAAGAGTTTGGAACCTGGCTGCAGAGATTTGATCCGATTTACTGTGTTCCTCATTTGGGTGTTAGAGCTCACAATAAAGGGAATACTGTGTCTGAATAAGTGTTACACACATTATCCACAATGTAAAATCACACACACCTCGGCAATAAATTGTAACCCTGGTACATATTCTCCCTGCTCCACCCGGTTTAAAATTATGATGTCCAATTTGTGGCTGCTATCATGCAGCTTTTGGAAATGCGCCTTAATCAAATGCACGCACACATACCAGTAGCGGAAGAAAAATATGTTGTATGATTGGCAAAAAGCTATAAGCTGGATAGATGACTAGAAGGAAAGAAGAATGTACAGATCACTAGATTTATTTATTTTTAAAAAAATGTTTTGCAGTTATTTTTCTGTGTCACCTCATAGGATGATTGTGTCACTGCTCTCTCGCCTCTTGTTAAATGAGCAAAAAGGCTCCAAAGTGCTATCAATACTTATGTGAGCTGCAAGCCAATGCTCACTTCAATCAGTTATCATTTAGACAAAGTCACACGCTGTTCTCTCTTCAATTTACTGTTTTTTTAAATTACTTTTTGTCTCTTTCTCCAGCACTCAAGTGCAATATTGTTATATACTGTTCATTTACTTAATTTTGACTGCTGTGGAAACATGGAGAAACATCCCTCAAGACAATTTCATTTTCCTTGATTTGTCAAAAGCCATGAATCAATTCCAAGATGAAAGACATTTCCGGAACTGTCTCATGAATTAAATTATAGTGCTCCTTTGCATTTTCAGCCTAGATCACCATATTTGATTAATAATCCTGAAATGTCAGTAATTAAACTTCTACTTGTCACTGCATTGCATGAAGTGATGTAATATTTTGATAAATTGATTCTCACCCAACCAATGTGCAACTAAATGTATAAAACATGGAGAGTAGGGCCCAGTGTGTAGGTATATACAGTAAATGTGAGCTGAAACCTCGGTAATATCTTTTAAGTAATTTTTTAAAACGTGATGTAGGAACAGTTATATCTACAAGAAAACCAGTGTTGCACTGAATGTAGTGAGGCTGCAGTGTAGGCCAGAATCCAAGAAGCATTGGGACTCAAGCTAATGGAGGTCAATAGAGTGTGAATGAAGAGGCAACACAAGCTATGCTGTGAACACTGGTACAACGTAGACAGAATCTGGAACGTATTCTCTCTTCTGGGCATGGGACACTGTGTGTGTGACAGTGTGTGTGTGTGACAGTGTGTGTGTGTGTGACAGTGTGTCTCAGAATGAGCGTCCAGTGTTTACTCACCAGATGCACCACAGATACAAAACCACACATTTCACATAAACATCTTGTTTCTTTCTCTTTCTCAACAAACGCTGTTTCTTCTCCTGCCTTCAACATACCAATGTAAGATAGCTCATGAAAACTGTTTGCTGCTGTTTCAACATGCACAGATTCACAACCACTAACTACTTATACCCCATCTGTGATGTTTTACGAACACATCTTGAATAATTCAGCACATCCTCATCTGCCTAATGGTCTCTTCTTCCCTGAGGGTGCCTGGTTGCTATTCGCCTCACCCTGTCTCTCATTTTGTTCATGTTTGTCTTTGTTCTGCTGTCTTCTGTCCCCTTGTCTTCTCTGCTATACATTTGTTGTGGTTTACTCTGTTTGGTAGATGCTTTGTGCACTTTGAGAGTAGCTTTTAGGCCTTTTTTTTTTTAAATTTTTTAGGAATTTATTTTGGATCTGTAACAGTGTTTTTTGTTTTTGAAAGTGAAGATGAAGGAAAGGCTAGGTCCAATCTAACTTGTCCTCAAGACATGATGACAGATAAAGAAAAAAAGTTGAGGAGAACTTATCCCAATCAAGTGTGTGAATGTGTTTGAGATGGAGAGAAAATTTAAGATGTTGCATAGCTCCCTCAAGATATTCCTAACAGTATATTATAGTCCTATTGATTAACCTTGCAGAGTGGGTATGTTTGAAATTCGAAGCAAATCAGTGAAATTTCTTCTTATGTGTGTGATGCAACTATATAGGATTTTAAAACTCATGTAATTTAAGCCTGGGCTAAGGCTACTTAAGTCCTCAACAAGAGTTCGAAGGAGGGTAGCGATTACATAAATTACTCATGAGGTTAATTGTGTTTCCTTCTCAGGCCATCACTGTTGCCGGGTCTCAATGATAACTCCTTCCTTTTTTACAGAATCCAAAGTGTGTGTTTCAGTTCTAACTTCTAACTTGCATGTTTATGAGTAAGAAGACTAATACGAGACAGACTGAGAACAGGGAAGAACAACTTATAAGAAAAATAAAGAAAACAAAAATCTGTTTGAAAAGTAAACCGACAACATATTGTGTCCTCACAAGATTAATTTGTCATTTAACTTAAAATCCTTAATATTTCAATCCAAGCTGATTTGGCAACACCCATGGTTTCTGGTATTAGCAGCAAGTGCAGGTTAACACTACAGCAAACACTCCGTGAGTAGCTACTTCAGAAATACAACAGAAGAGCAACTGGTGTATCAGTGCGGCCATGCTTCCAAAATAAAGTCAGGGTTAAGGGAGAACTCTGATTACTGACCTGCAGGATGTATACGCAGATTTACAGTTACCAGGTTACTTACAGGAGCTGTAAGTGACATTCACTGCCACAAAATGTCACACTAGAGCACCAGCATCAAATGGGCGCTACAAGGCACCAGACTCCATTGAGAAAAACTTATTAGCGTTATTTTCCTTGCAGATCATCGTAAAACACACTTCATTCAAACTGGACAGAAACTAAATACATCTTTGTTAGTCTTTCCACTGTTCCAACAATCATCAAGTCTGGTTTGGTTGAAATTAACCCTTAATTCACCGAAATATTCTGGCTTTAGGCCTCAGCCGGCAGCCGTGAAACGGGCTACAATGGCTGCTTTGGACAAATGTGCCCGTCAAAGTACATTCACTAAAAGTGCTTGTTTTTGCCATTGACTGGCTCAGATTGTTATTCTAAGTGTCTGACAACATTATGGAAAGGATTGCTACAGAGCTAGACCTTTTTGTTAAACAGTAAGATCCTTTTTTGGTAACAATAATAATAATAATTTTACCTCGCAGACCATCATTAAACACAATTTATTCAAAATTTACAGAAACAAAATAAAACTTTGTTAGTCTTTCCACTGTTCCAACAATCACCAACTCTGGTTTGGTCGAAATAAATCCTTAATTCACCGCATTAGATGAGAAAACAAACCGCTGTTATATCGCTCTCCTCACACACGAACAGTTTCACACGAGGGACTCACATGCACTAACATCCACATGCGGCCGGTCAGTTGTATAAACAAAGCGCAGAGAGGCTTGGATAACAACACAGGCAGATGGATTGTGACGTCATCCTCTGCTCAGGACGCCATTACTCCACTATATCTTTATGTAGCAAATAGTTTGCTTCTATATTAATGTTCAGAATCTCATTTACAGAACCTTTAAGTGCCTGTAAACTCACTGAGGGAGATAAAATGACAAACCGTAACGCTGGATTACATGCTTCATCATCATCCCTGTGAATCCCTCATGTAGGTAGGCGATCTGAATCCCAGGAATTGCGGACTCCTCCACAAACAATGAAAACTACTATATAGAGAGGTAATTACAGAATGTGAATACAGTGAATGACTATTCCTAAAAAGAAATGCCAACCATAAATAGTATCCAAAAAAGGGTTTGATTTCATCAAGATTTTAAGAATTATAAACTGAAAAATGGCAGTTGCTACATTACTTTTCTCAAATTTCACAATAATTGTAAAAACCATTGCAGAATTAAAAATACGAAGGTTGCAAAGGACTAAAGGTTGCAGAGAAGAATAATGCTGCCTGTCGCCTATTACCACAGGCCTTTTACATCCAGTACTCAGTTTGTTCCCTTCCAGGGTCAGTAATTTGGGTGTTCCCTTGAATTAATGACATAATAAGAAAACATTCCAATTACAGGACCTCCACGGGTAAAATGTCCCTCATGAGATTTAAATATGACACTGCTGACTTACTGTGTTGTGATAACAGATCAGTGTGGAGTACGTTGTTTCTCACTCAGGCGGGGCAGTCAGCGGTGGGTTTGGATAATTAAACTGTTTTCAAATGGAGTCTTGTATTTATGTTTTATAAAATGTTGGGTGATATAAGGAATATTTAGGTTAACATCCTATTTATAGTTTATAGAATTTTTTTGTTGTAAGTAGACTGCATCTTTTTTCAGTATTATGTAACCGTAGTTGGCTATCCCGTGTGTGACAGCTGTAATGTGATTTGTGGTGATCTATTAATGTAATACAACTTCTGCTGTACTTCCGTTTGCCAAGACACTTGCAGCTGACAATAATTCAGCTGTAGTTTGAGCAACTTTCCACTCAGTTGATAATAATTTGGAGCATTGTTTGTCACATTTCGTGAACACACTCGTGCGTGCGTGCGTGCGTGCGTGCGTGCGTATTCAAATACACCAGGGTTTAGAGAGAAACAGCCTTTTGAGTGATTTGATATGACAGCTCCTTCCCTCTGTGATTACAGCTGCTAATTTGTCTCATCTGTCAGGAGAGCTCAAGGGTGGATATTTGTCCATGCGTGAATGAATCACTCTTGGGATGCAAATTAACACTTCCTATTCAGCAATACAAGCATTTGCCCCCTGGTCCGCAAAATGTCCATTTTTACCTGAAGAGGGAAAGAATGGAATTTTGCAATTTGGTATATCAACATTAGATTTCTCTGTTTAGCCCTATACTATATATATATATATATATATATATATATATATATATATATATATATATATATATATATATATATATATATATATATATATATATATATATATATATATAATTTGCAACTGCAGCGCTCTACAAAGTAATGTTTTTCACCTATTTAAATAATACATTTACTGTTGGCCACAGAGCAGGTCAGCTGCTGAAACTGAGGATTAAATGCCTGTGTATATATATAAGGGTTTGGAGAGAATGCATCTAAGTGCTAAGTCTTAGTGCTTACAGGGTATTATTCTGCACTTAAAATACGTTATGTGTTTAACGATGCATTAAGGAATTCCTGATGGGTCGAGGGCAGGAAGCACACTCCAAAACAAGCCTTAATATACAGTAGCATATCAACCCTAAACATGAGGTGGTAGTTGTGAACTCATGAGAAAAAATATTTGAGGAGTTTGGTGAGAGCCAGAGGAACACAACCATATAGACAGGGGCAAGCAAAAAGCAGAGGTAAAAAAAAAATATTGAGCGAAAAGCATCTGAAAGTTGATTCCCAGTAGGAACAGCATTACTAGCAGCTCTTTCACACTATATGGAGTAATTTAAATTATTTATAATAACAGGAATGTTTCTTAATTGAGAAGCTGTAATACACTGGGAATAAGAGAATAGTTAAGTGTCACTATTCTCTTATTCCCAGTTAATCCTCTTTGGGATTTACTTTAAAATAAGATAATTTGCTCACTGCTTTTCCTTCAATATTTTCAATGCACCATGTTGGTCCCCAGCTCAGTTGTTGAGTCTATATCAATTGGATTTTTTATAGCAGTTCTTTATTGGAGTTGGAGAGGGATCAATAGATGGTTTCAAATCGAACCAGAACAGATAATTAGGAAAGTAGTAAGATTTAGAGCTAGTTGCTAACTTCAGCAACACACACAGTCTCATGTAAATAGGCCCTCATCGTGTATGTGGTTGCTGTTGCACCCCACTCAGTGGTGATGTTATTCTCTCAGGTGTATAACAACTCTACAGTCACACCCACGTTCCTGCATCTAAGTGTCTTATATCACGCTTAAAGTTCATTCTCAGTTATCCAATGACACAAAGGATGTGTAGTACATTAAACTCATCTCTTTCTCTTTTTGTCTTGTCTGTGTTCAGGACCTGATGGCCAAAGTGCGAGCCATGCTTGCCTCCAAGACTATCCAACCTCCCAATTCCTAAAGAGAGGGCATGGCTTTCTGCTAACCACGACAACCTCCGCCAATCAGCGAGCGGCGTTCTCCGGTTTCCTGGAGACTTTTTGGGCCTAGATCTGTTTCATCTCCCTGTTTTTATCCCTGATTTATTATTTCATCTCAATTTGTGTGCCGGCAGATTCAGTTTGGCTACATTATGTCTTCTGCAGCATTGCAAGAGTGACCAAAAGGCATTCACTGAGCTGAAATATCTGGTTTCACACCTGACCTGAGAAAACAGCTCATCAGCTGGGAGATCATGTCAGTAATTGACATGTTTTGGTTCAGGGAGAATGGAATGTGGAAATAATCCACGTTATTTTGCATCCTGTTTTAAAACACTCTACTTTTCACCCACGTGGTGACAGTCATTCTTTGCAGCATTACCTAAAGCTGCTGGAGATTTATATTCTCTCCTTCTATGAAGGGTTGTGTTGTTTTGATAATTTCATTTTTTTTCCTCCCTCATCTACTATTCTCTGCCATTGTTTTCCCTCTTTATTTCCTCCCCCAGCTGTCTTCTCTCACCCGTCTACTTGAGAAGCCATTTTAAGTTTCTTCTCTGTCCTTCAGCTCTAGTGCGTGGCCTTCTATTTCTGTTCCTGATTTGTACTGTAATGAATTTAATGCAGAGCAACTTTGTAATCCAATTACGTCAATAAAGTTTCAATTATGATTTACTTGTGGCCTTACTTGTGTTACTCCTTTCCTTTTTTGCAAAAACACAAGTTGTAAAATAGATTAAACTATTTAGGGACCGTTTTCTTGATCATGAACTCCATTATGACACACTGGAGTCCAAATCTCAGCAACAGACTCTGCCCCCCTCCCAGTCTTCCTCTTCACTGTCCTTCATTTCTATAGCGCTGATTCATAACAGAAGTTCTCATTGCACTTCCTATAGAGCAGGTCTAGGCCGTACTCATTATAATATTATTTACAAAGACCCAACAATTCCCACCATGAGCAAGCACTTAGCGACAGTGGCAAGGAAAAACTTCCTTTTAAGAGGCAGAAACCTCGAGCAGAACCAGACTCAGGGTGGGCGGCCATCCGCCGCTGTCGATGGGGTTGAGAGAGAGACAGTAGCAGAATGCAAATTCCACATAGAATTTAAAAATAATGAATAATGTAAAGGTAGTTGTGATATTAATATTACTAAAATAATAATGCTAATAGTAATAAGACTAATAATTGTAGTAGCGGTTGTCGAGCAGGAACAGAAGGTGCCTTGCGATCACAAATCCAGACTCTGCTGCTCTGGAGGCAGAAATACCTGCTGAAATCGACAGAAGGAGAGATGAGAAAGCATAAAACTACGGGAGAGAGAAGATGTCGAGTTAGTAACATGCATTCATGGAATAATAATGCATACAGATGGAGAAGGAGAGGAGAGAGGTGATTCATGGGAAGTCTCCCGGCAGTCTAGGCCTATAGCAGCATAACTAAGGGATGGTTCAGGACTCAGCTGAGCCAGCCCTAACTATAAGCTTTAACAAACACCTTATCAGTGTACCCTTCATTTGGGGCAGACTGATAAGGTGGAAGAATTATGTTTACTGCTCCCAAAACTTCACCTCCATTTACTGTACTAAGTTCAGTGTCACAGCAGCATTTCTGATAAAGCCGACATAACTGCACATTCATAACTGTTGATCGGCTGATATCCTTTGGGTGTCTGCTGCTGCTGAGATGGCCCCAGTGAGCAGATAGACCAGGGTACAGAAATTGTTAGTAGACACAGAGGCTTAAAAGTAATCAATAAAATGTCAAAATTCTAAAACAAACTCATGAAGAGACACTAAAACGGGAGATATGGTCCTCACTCCACTCATTTAAACTTTTGTTACAGCATTCTAAACATATTGGTGCTGCCCTGTTTTTGGTTAAGACAGGTAAATCCATCCACTCTCACCTATCCAGGTTCTAAAGCTACGTAAGGTCAGGGCCAGAGAATGGTATCACCTGTCAGAGGGCTCAGTAGATTTATGACAGCACAGCCTGATACACACTGTGGGGCCTAATGATAAGTCCATACATCATCTAACATTGGTGCTGAGCTTCTATAGGAATGCCCACCCAACTTTTGGCACATTTCACCATGTGTATTGTTAACAAAGAGTTCCTCAAATGCTTCTGGTTGGGTTAGGATGAATATGAGTGAAATATATTTTTCACACAAATTGAACATTTGTGCAGAAGCATCCCAACTGCAAGGTACAATGGTGCATCATCAGCATAGCAATGTCTTTAAATAAGGTTAGAGAATACAAAAGAGTGAGCACAACAGTCTGCACTTCAGAGGAGCTTCAGTTGCTCAGGATCTACCCCACATATGAGCTAACATTGAAAATAGTAAAGAAGGCGCACCAACTACTCATCCTAAGGAATGTCAATGCCTTTCTGCCCTCAACACCTTTTACAGATGCAACATCAAAAGCATCCCAACTGCTCCGCTGACCTGAAGGTTCCACAGAGAGTAGGAGGGTGTATAGCGTATTTAGCATATAGATAATTCATATAAAGCAATTCTTCATATCAAAGATTAAAGTAAAAGAGTAAATGTGACTGTCACTCCGCTATGACTGCATTGGTTTAGCCTGCTAATGCAATTCTGCACTGGTCAATAGAAGTAGTAGTTTTTAAATTGCATTAGCATTGCATAAGGTCTATAGCAACAGTGGTCTCCTAATTCACAACAATGAAATAGAAGAAAATCAGTGCAGTTATATGGAAAGAAGTAAAAATTCCAAACCTACATGGCCTTGTGTGAAATAGTGATTGCCCCCTAAACCAAATAACTGGTTGGGCCACCCTTAGCAGCAACAACTGCAATCAAGTGTTTGCAATAACTTGCAATGAGTCTTTTACAGCGCTGTAGAGAAATTTTGGCCCACTCATCTTGCAGAATTGTTGTAATTCAGCCACATTGGAGGGTTTTTAGAGCATGAACTGCCTTTTTAAGGTCATGCCACAGCATCTCAATAGGATTCAGGTCAGGACTTTGACTAGGCCACTCCAAAGTCTTCATTTTGTTCTTCAGCCATTCAGAGGTGGACTTGCTGGTGTGTTTTGGATCATTGTCCTGCTGCACAACCCAAGTTCGCTTCAGCTTGAGGTCACGAACAGATGGCCGGACATTCTCCTTCCGGAGTTTTTGGTAGACAGCAGAGTTCATGGTTCCATTTATCACAGCAAGTCTTTCAGGTCCTGAAGCAGCAAAACAGCCCCAGATCATCACTCTACCACCACCATATTTTACTCTTGGTATGATGTTCTTTTTCTGAAATGCGAAAATGTTACTTTTACGCCAGATGTAATGGGACACACACCTTCCCAAAAGTTCAACTTTTGTCTCGTCAGTCCACAAAGTATTTTCCCAAAAGTCTTGGGGTTCATCGAGATGTTTTCTGGCAAAAATTAGACGAGCCTTAATGTTCTTTTTGCTCAGCAGTGGTTTTCATCTTGGAACTCACTCACATTTTTGCCCAGTCTCTTTCTTAGTCATGAACACTGACCTTAACTGAGGCATGTGAGGCCTGCAGTTCTTTGTATGTTGTTGTCCTTTTGTGACCTTTTGGATGAGTCGTCGCTGCGCTCTTGGGGTAATTTTGGTCGGCCGGCCACTCCTAGGAAGGTTCACCACTGTTCCATGTTTTCGCCATTTGTGGATAATGGCTCTCACTGTGGTTCTCTGGAGTCCCAAAGCTTTAGAAATGACTTTATAACCTTTTCCAGTCTGATAGATCTCAATTACTTTCTTTCTCATTTGTTCCCGAATTTCTTTGGATTTCGGCATGATGCCTAGCTTTTGAAGATCTTTTGGTCTACTTCACTTTGTCAGGCAGGTCCTATTTAAGTGATTTCTTGATTGAGAACAGGTGTGGCAGTAATCAGGCCTGGGTGTGGCTAGAGAAATTTAACTCAGGTGTGATAAACCACAGTTAAGTTATGTTTTAACAGGTGGGGCAATCCCTTTTTTTACACAGGGCCATGTAGGTTTGGATTTTGTTTTCCCTTAATAATAACAACCTTCATTTAAAAACTGCATTTTCTGTTTACTTGTGTTATCTTTGACTAATATTTAAATTTGTTTGATGATCTGAAACATTTAAGTGTGAGAAACATGCAAAAAAAAAAAAAGAAATCAGGAAGGGGGCAAACACTTTTTCACACCACTGTAAATAATAAATTAGTTAAAATCCTTCACAACAAAATGAAATCCATTCTATGGATGAAGCTGATAGTATGGCATTTGACAGCCAACATCACCACTGTGCAGTACATCCATTGATCACTATAGTGAAGACCAAAACTCTCACACTCTCACACAAACAGGCTCTGTAGCACATTGGAAATACTGCAGGGTGGGAGGAGAGGTTTGTGCCTCCCACCAGGCAACAGCACCTGAAGGCTGGGTGTCATGTAGTGATGTGACTGACCCATGGAGGCAGTGTTACTCCATCATATAGATTTACCGCACAATAGTGACATTTCAGGTAAACAGCAAAACTTGAAAAGCTCTGCTGGTAATTTTAGAGCCCTCACTTTACTTTTCTTCCTGTGTTTCTGGATGGAGCTGAACATCTTATAGAAAAGGTCAAAACAAGGTACAGCAATTCTGTTGGAAGCCAACAACAGTCTTACATTTGCCAGCACATTTTCTTTGTACAAGGGTTCTTCAGGGCCAGCTGAAAGCTCCTTTATTGATTTCACACTAGACTGTTGGGTAACTGCAGGACTGTTGTTCAGTACTTTAGAGAAGGTCCAAGTGAAGTCTAAAGTCATTTGAAACACGTCCAAGTCATCGACTGAAGCATGTTAGTGAAGTATCAGTCTCAAGTCAGGTTACAAGTTCTTGAGGGCAAGTCACAAGTCAAGTCTAAGGCCCTTCATGCAGAGATGAAAGGTCCCAGAATAAATAATTAAAAACATGTATGAGGTACCGTACATCTTCAGGGCAAATAATAATTTTAATCACAATGACAAAAGACAGTATCATACTTGCAACAACTGCAAAATGTTTGTAAAAATTGTGAATACAGGTATGACTACTAAAATAATCCTGTAAGCTTATTTGGTAAAGCAAAAATAGCAGCATAATTGCTAAAACATGCTGACTATAACACAAGAAGAAAACTATTAAGGGACTAATTTTATTTAGCTCATTGATTTTCTTAATGCAGCCACACTCTAGGATAACAGGCCTAATAAACAAACACACAGGTTGTGTTTCTATACAATGGCTTGCCTAGTCTATCATTCACACACTTTAAAAAAAGCACTCTCTTATAGTGATGCCATAGGAGTAGAGTACTACAAAGAACCTTTAGCCTCCCCACAGATTTTTCAAAGATTGCTTTGTACTGAGTTCTTAAAAGTATTTCATAAGCAGGTGTTTTCTACCAGCTGTCATAAACACAACACCTGCTTCTACATCACTGATCATGCTGCAGCTATTGCAGATTTGCAGCATCCCTGAAAGTTTCAGTAGAGAATGTGCAGCAACCGTTTCCTGCTGTGTGTGAATTAATGTGGCTTGTCTCATACTCTTTATCACACTTAATGAAGTGTTCTCTGAAGACCCGCTGATATGCTAAAGTGTTCCATGTAAAAGTTACCCCGTGGCATCACGGTAAAGCACCACTTTTGGTTAACTTGCTCCTTTATTTTTAAGGGTGCACTTCCATTATTGCAAATTGATCATTTTAGCACATTTGGGCAAAGACCATGAATAATACAAACTTTCTAATTTCTAATATACAGATGAAAAGGCATCAATTGTAATCTTCAGTATATTACAAGATGAGAAACAGCTCAATGAATAACAAAAAGGAGGAACTAGAGCATAAATAAGGAATCTGTGAGCCATTATTGGATTCATTTATATGCCGAACTCAGTCACACTGTCTGAAGTTAGTCAAGTCTTAACTGTACAGCTTGGGGAAGTTAGACGGACAAATGGACAGAATGCACTGTATTATGGCTCTGAAATTTTATACAAATTGCAGCAATAAAGGTAACAACAATACAGTTTTTTTTCCAATTTTTCAAACATGAATTATTTGACATCATGGTGTGAACTCCCTACCATCAGTGAAAATGATGAAGAACCTTGCATGGTGAGTTTTATTTTGACTTGATGTTGCACTACATGGATAAGTGGTCCAGACATGTTTCTCCACATTATTAAACATTTGTAATGGATTGCCAGCACTGCTTTAAAAATGAATCCATCTTTTGGTGTATGACTGCATTCTGTTAGACCTCCACAATAACTTGTGATACTGATAAATAAAGTAAACCACATTTTTGGCATTCCTTATGCCCTATCAGCGCGTGTCTTGCCTTGATACTGTACGACACATGGGTCAAAAATTCAACAAGCAGTTCATCTGGCCAATCCAGTGTGTGTGAAAAGACACTTATTTTATTATTTTTGCCCTTTATCTGTCTCTACAGCTGCAGTGGCTTTGATAAGGCAGGCGAGTGATGCCTTATGCAACATTTTTCAACGGGTAATTGTGTGCTACCACTGAGGAATAGATAAGTATGAGTCAAACAGAGTCTAGTGAGAAAGATTTCTATGAGGGATGAGCCCCTAACCCTTTACTACCAAAGCAGATAGTCTTATACTCCTTCTAAGCACGTATGAAGTTTGTGTAACATTTAGCAGAAGGTAATCCTAACCTCTTCTTCTCTTTGGGAACTTTAGTGTCGTTTAGCCCCTCTAATTAGAGAGCAGAGATGATAGGAATGAACAGGGGAAATAAGAAGTGACAATGATCAAGAGTATTACTTTAGGAGTCTACTTCATGATATCAGGAGTAAAGTTTGATACACATGGAAAATACTAATTTCAGGTGGGAGTTCCTAGGACTTATAGTATAAACATACAGTAGTTCAGGTCAATCCAGGTATCCATGGCAACTGTATTTGATACAGTAACCTGTTTACTAGCAGTTAACTTATGAGCTAATGCTAACTGGTGAAAAGGACTACCCATGGGTTATATTGCTATGAACACTTTAGAATGGCTATAATCAATGTTTTTATATTAACAATGGATCAAATGACTGCATTTATGTGAAATTGGTTGCTTGTAGTGATGAACCCACAGAAAATGATCACGTCACTCTGCAGTTCAACTCAGCTTGATGGAGTGTTTCAGTATGTTGCCTGCTGGATGTGTAAAGAAGCAAACATTCACTATATCAACTTTATGTTGTGTATGCAGCTTGTTGCGCTGCCCCCCAAGTGGCCAAAAAAATCAGTTATTACAGGTTTTTTGTCTTTAATTGATGACGTTTTGAATACAGCTTTATTTTTTTTCCCCACGGTATAATACAGTCTGATGTGTTCTATCATAGAAAATAACTATTTTATATAAACGAATCAGAACACCTCGTCCGGTTTTATCACTCAAAAATACTGAAGCATAGGCCTACATCAAAAAGAACCGAACCAATTACTGCAATCCAGTTGATCCTGACACCCACAAAAACTTGAAACATTGATGGTCATCTCTCTAACAGCTGAAGTTCATTCAGAAATACAGAGATCACTCTGAGCCTTTTGGCAGATGTACAAAAAAAACGCAGAAAACTGAGACAATTCTGAAACAATTGTTGGAGTTGTTTTTGAAAACATGAGGTCACATTTATTTTTAAGACATCTTCACATCTTTAGAAGACAATAACAGACTTCCAAATGCCTTTAGACTCACAATAGTGTAAATACTGTATTCTTATTACCCGACACATTAGTGCCAATAGCCCGTCAAAAAAACAAACAAATAAGTCATGTGAATAGCCACTTCCGTTTTGCCTGTTCATAACCCCGTCAATGGTGACTATAATAACCACAAGGCCCCAGCCAAACATTAAATCACAAATTTTATATGTAATCAAATCAAGCTCATCACATCTGCACTGATTGATTCTAGACTAAATTGCTGCCTGGCATTTGCAATTTCATTAACTCATACTGGCGTGTAGTGTGTGTGTGTGTGTGTGTGTGTGTGTGTGTGTGTGTGTGTGTGTGTGTGAGTAAGATATTGAAAGCAGAACAGCAGGAGAGCATGCAGCGGCAGGGGAAAGTGACTCAGGGAAGTAGAGAGAAACATGAGTGCAGGGGAAAGATTTGTTTGTTTTACGGGACCTGAATGCATCGTAATTCAGTGAGACATCTGAGGAGATGGCAGGAGGAATAAAGGAAGGTTGTGGTGAAGAGGAAGGGTTCCATTCCAAACTGCAATTGATGTTTATTAAAAAGAATTATACTCTATATGAATGACTTTATAGCCAAACATTAAGATGATTCAATCCTCAGTGTTGAACTGGAGTTTTCAAAGTCCCAAACGTGGTGAAATAATGAATGATAAACCTATGAATGATGCAATAGTTACATAGGCTTTTAGCTACAGCATGTTATGGGCCTATGATGGCTTATAAATGGTTGTTTAAAAGGACTGCATAATTTAATATTACTTTAAATAAATTATTATAAAATGCTTTATGTTAAAATGCAATAAAATGCATACATTGCCTGATATTAGGCCAAGAGTCATGACAGCAGTGGTCAATAGCTTTATTTGCATTTATATGAGAACATTTATAAATTAAGTGAAATAAGGCACTGATGCTTAATGTTACAAATGTGTATATTTTTATGTTGACTATTTACATTTATTTACAATAGCACATATATTTTTCATTTTCTGTTTTTATTTTCTATTCAAAGGTTTTTCACCTAATGACTAATGAAACTAACGGAACTAAACTATCAAACTAAACTGCTGAACCTGCCAAAATAAAAGAAGAAAAAAGGAAAAGCAGTTTGGTCATTAAGCGGAATCCAGTTAAAAACTGGGTAGATGCATCAATCTCTTTCAAGTGGGGAGGCTGCATATATTCTTAAAACATAACTTGACACTCAGTCTAATCATTTTTGTGGGGAAACATTAAGCTTATACTGCAAAGTCGGCGGATTTAATTTAAGTGACACAACCGTGATATGATGTAACATGATGTTGATCTACCATATGATTTCCACTGCACGGCTATTTGATGTATCATTTTGAAGAAATACTGCTTTACCTTTGTGTAATCATGGTTCACGGCTCGAATATATTTTAAGGGGCGCTGAAGTGGCTTTGACAGATGTGGTCTGAGCGCCAACTAAAGGACCAGCTGCACGTGGAGTGAGGACTTCGGGCACCTTGCCCACAGACCCAGACAGAGACACAGTGGTCTAATTAAGACATGTGACACAGAGAAAGAGAGCAGAAGTCCCAGTGGTAAACAGAGTCTAGGGTGAGATAGATGTAGCGATTTCCTCTCTATCTATCTATCTATCTATCTATCTATCTATCTATCTATCTATCTATCTATCTATCTATCTATCTATCTATCTATCTATCTATCTATCTATCTATCTATCTATCTATCTATCTATCTATCTATCTATTTTATTCTATGCTATAAGCTCTGTTTACCACTGGCAAGACTGAGAGTGTGAGACTTCTTTTAGATTCCTCTCTGCCTTGTTGCCACTGGTCTTAATTAGAACACTATGTCTTTGTCTGGGAGAAAGGTGCCCTCAGTCTTCACTTCCTGTAGCTGCTATACAGTTGGTGGCTTAAAGTCTGTCCCACTTGAACCGAACAGAGGAGATGATCTGCTTCATGATCCCCGTCAGATCCGGTTAATGTGTTTACTGGCCTCAGTATATATATAAAAAGGTTTATTACAACTCTGCCTAACTGTTAGTTTAACCATTGGAGCGTGTGGAAGACACACACAAGAGGTCAGTGCTACAAGCTCAAACAATACCTTCTCTCTCTCTTTTTTTTCTTGCTGGCACAAGATGGTAGAAGTGCAGCACATACTGGTGGACTGCCAACCATTTTGGGCTCAAGGTAATTTGTGGTCTGTGGTACCTGCACCTGCACATGGCTTTACACAAACGTGCATGTTTTAAGATGGATGGAGTGGCCCAGCTGATGCCGGAGCAGTGTCATTCTGGCATGAAATCATATGTGTTTATCAGAAGTTAATATGCTCATTCGTATGCTTGCAGAACACATCTCGCTTCAATATCAAGATGTGTTCCTAACTGCTTCTCCAGTGTGTGTACGGTTCTGCTGTCAAGGTGAAAATTACTATTGACATAGTGATGTGGAAAATGGCTCCAGATAAAGTACCTTATGATTCATACTCAGCCATTCCTCCTTCCCTCGTCAACCTCTCAGTATAAATAGAGGCCAGTCTTCAGTACCAGTTTCCCAGAGTGTCTGTGCCACTCCTGTCTGCTAACTGTTGCATGCCTGAAATCAGTTTTTTTTTTTTTTTTTTGATGTCCAAACCACCTTCTGTTACTCTGATTTCCACCTGCCTGGCCAACCCCAGCTGTGAAGTACACTGCCTTTAAATCAAGCAACTGACGTGAGTCACAGTGAAATTTGGAATCTTAAGGTGTAGTCAACCAATGTAACTGATTCAGCGAGATAACATTTTTTTCAGTTATTTTAAATGTAGTTAACTGTTATTTGCACATTACAAAATTCATTTTAAATAACTTTTTGTGAAAAAAGCCACTATGTTTATGCGACTCCTAGTGCTACAATCAAAAATAACGCTGTCACAAACGTCATAAACAGCACGGCATGCTAACTGCACTCTGCTCGCTTCCCTGACACAAGACACTGAGATAAAGGGGCTGAAATCAACACAGAGACAGCATCGGTTTTCACCAGGACTGTCTTATAAACACAAACTTATGCCATTGTTGTGTTACTTCACATTTGCCTTGTTATCACTAATATTGCAGAAGAATGGGGTGGGTGTAAACGTAAACATGTTTAAGTTTGAATCTCAATTCAGATAATCTTTTTCAAGGCTTCAGTACATCATACAAAAAAACGTTCACCACACCCGACTGCTGCCAGGACAAGCTACTGAAAGAGAAGCACTCAGGAGTAAATGGTGGATTGTTGTGATGGATAGGGATTGCATTCTGCTTTCCCCAGCCAGATTTTCTGGCCCACTGCTACTGCCAGAGTTTAGCTTTGCTTTGGGACCCAAAAGAAAAATGCCCATTACCCACCCTGTGCCTTTAGTCCAAACCACAGATCTGTGTAGGCTATTCCTGTTTCTGTGAAGGTTATTGTAAAAAAAAAAAAAAAAAAAAAAAAAAAAAAATTATGTTCTCTTTTCCTGATAAGAATTTCCGCAGATCATTTGTCAAATTAGCCTTTTGCAGGATTTAAGGAGTGCAGCTGGGTTTCATGCACAACACACACATTGATCGCTTTGTATTGTATTTGTCAGAAATAAAATAACATATGTTAGAGATAATTCACTCAAACGCGTAGACACGTAGATTATGTATTTCACAATCAGCAGTGTGACAAACAGTGCAACACTCACAAACACACCTCATTTATATTTAGTCACATCACATCTTTGTCTCCCTGCAACAGCAACAGGATAATAGCTCCTGGGATCAGAAAGTCAACACATCTATTTTTTTCTTTTTTAGATGGAAGAGTCAGAAAAAAAAGACAGAAAACCACAATGTAGAAAAAAAGGAATGTATGCCGAGAATCTCAGTAACAAACTATTCTTATCTTTGGATAGGGGATTTGGAGGACTGTCATCACTGACATACTTGATTGTACAGCGTAATTACTATAACTTGGATCATACCCTATCCTGTGATCTAATCTTGGCTCCATTGGTGCCGTACAGTTAGCAGCTATTGTCGGCAGTGACAACTGTTATCATCACAACTCTCTTGTCTGTCTTCTCAGCGGGCCGGATGCAAACTGGAGCTGTCCACGGCTACAAGTCCTACATGTTTATTTTCCTTTTTGTTTTATTTATTTGCCTGATGTAATGGATATCACGCATAAAATTCTTTCTACAAAAGTTCAACATAGTTCATTACACAAAACAATTTTTAATTTTTTTATTATTTTCTTAGTGATGTGGTAGTTTAGCAAAAAGATATATATATATATATAGTATGTATATAATGATGCACTAGCCCTGCTTAAAATAATTTTTAGCTTCCTTATAGATACCAGGTACTTTCTGATACTGATGTTATATTTGCATCTTTACTACGAAGAGTACAGGGCTTTACCTGAAAAAAGAAGTTGGCAGTGCCTTTTTCAGCCCTGAGTAATGTCTGCTGGTATTCCCTTCAGGTTGCTTACATTCCCAACCACCTTCAAACCCAGTGAAACCCAGGGCAAAAAAAAAAAAAGTTCATTAAGCACTCTCTGCACCACTTGCTGCTGCTCATTAAGCTCATTGCTGTGAGCATACAATAAGAACTGTTAGGCAAGCTAGGCAACTCTGTATCAACTGTATCAACATTTTTAACACCTCAGGTCTTCTGTCATCTGGACTATGGTGAATGGACAGTAAGAAAACAATATATAGCGAGACTAAGTTTTATCTTCAGAAGTAAGAAAATCCACTTTATAATAAAAGTGAGGGGGACATATAGGATTTTGAAAAGTGAAGGAGGCATGTCCCCCCCCCCCCCAGTCCCAGTGGAAATTATGCCGTTGAGTAAAGCAGAATTTATGTTTTAGAGGGCTAGAATTCACCATCAATGTCTTCTATAGATTAAGATTGAAAGTTCATGACCTTTGATACAGTACTTGACAACACAGTTTCACCCTAAGGTCTATTTAGTAGTTGTTCTTGAATCACAGGATCTTTATCCGCAGATGGAGCTCCATTTTCCTGAGCACGGCCACGTTAGCTTAAACGTTGAGATTGTTGAGTTGTTTAAAGTTGAGTTGTTGTGAGATAGTTTTGAAAACTACTGCTTTAACCTCAAGTTTTAAGCCAACATAGACGAGATGTCTTCAAAGTGCTCAGAAAAATGGATCATCTGCAATTCCATGACAACGAAGTGTGATCGAGTGCAAACTGTAAATCTGCTGAGGAAGACTCCAGAACAGCTACTAAATTGACCTTGAAGTGAGATTGTTTTGTCAGCTATCTTCTATAGAGATTTTAGTAATCCTATAATTAATCCATAGTAACCATGTGATAATCCTGTAGTTATAATAGAAACATGTGTTGTCCATGTCATACCAAAGCTGAGCAGTGTCAGATCTGTGTAAAGTCCATAGCAGAGTTATGGAGCCACTTCTACTTTGGGTCACTTTGTGACTCTAAAAGAGAAAAGAGAGTAATGAAAAATCTGACTTTCAGTGAACTGAATTTTCGAAAGGGCCGAGCCGGACAACAGCTTTTTGTTTTCTGGGCTCTATTTACATTTCAATGGGTTTGGCAAAGGTCCTAGTTTCAGAGAGGTGAGACCGTGTTCAGAGTCGATGAGCAGGAACACTAAAGATTCGCTTCTTCTGGTCTTTGCCCACATTTTATTGACAGCAAGCAAGAACCCAGGCACAGGATTAAATTTGTTCAGCCGGCATTTGACCTTTTGTGGTTTAATTTAAGTCTGTGAAGAAGTGTCCTTTTCAGACGCACTCTCCTGGTTCAACATCCAGGCTCCCATATGTGAGACAATTCAAAGATACAAGGCAGACACTTTCTCTCTGCTGACCGACTCAGTCCCCACCTGCCGCTGAAAAATTGAAACTTGTAGAGAGATATCAAAGAGAATTTCAGTCCCATTCACCGCTGAAAGGCACTGACACAGAAGTCCAAAAGAATACTAGTGTGTACCATGGAGAATATTTGTTGGTAATGATGTTTGTAAGGAGAAGATGAAGGGAATTCTATGCTTCTCTTCACTGCTGAGAATTGCTGTTGTTGAAAGCTGTCAATGAATATATAGTAGCCTGCTATTTGGGAGCTCAGGAGAACACAATAAGTTTGGAGGTTTGACTTTGGCCGGTTTCTTATTTTCTTGCTGTGACTTACTGAAATTACAATATGGATTTTGTTATAAAATATCATTTTTTTTTTTTATCTGTGCTTTCTTTGAAGGTTGGTGCTATTACTGACAATAAGATTACCATCCAATGATCTCCCGTTCTTAACTTCCCTCTTTTGAGCTGTGCTCGGATTTGGGCCGTGACCATGTGATTAGAGTTCAAAGCACTGTTGTGAAAGGTTTTACATCCACACAAGCAATTTCAGATTGTTTTGTAAAAGTACGCTGACCACATTGAAACCCCAAGCCAATTCCATCCAAGACCACCTGCTATGGAGTGAGACCCTCTTGACAGACTGCTGATTACTGTATCTGCTTGGTCTGTGTGACAGCATTTTCAAAAGGTTAATTTTCCACATACATGCTATGCTGTTGCAACATGTGCACTTGAGACTCGAGTTTTCATATTTATTTATTTTTTGCGTTCCATGTCAAAAATCTGTAAGAATAATGCTGTAAAATGTGCTATAATATGTACAATTTATACACTCTCTATACATTATGTGTTTTGTCTTACTAAATTTGACCACATTGGTACTTATTTCATACAACAATATGCTTATACATATATATATATATACACATGAAAGTGACCACAACCATGTGTGACCACAACCATGTGTGGCAAAATATAAAAATATATAAGCACTATATGTTCACATCAAACATGTACAAATTGTACCTTTTATGAATCATAAATCATTTGATTATGTCACTATTCAATCAGACAGACAATGTGGACACATAATGAGTCAAACAGACCTCCAGTTCCACTAAACAGACACAGTTTCAGTAACCACAGTAAGTCTCCACAGAAAACATGATTCCTATAGTAGGAATATCTGATATAAACCATCCATCCCACTACATTAAAGCCCCGACTCTTTATCACGTCTTTCTTCTCAATCTGTTATTCAGACACATACGCACAATCTTACATACTATACGTGCAGACAATAATCATTTTCAGCAGAATAAGAGAATGAGCAAGCCACCGTCACCCTGATTTCAGAAAGGACTGCTGATTGCAATGCAGAGTGGCACCTAATTTCACCTGAGAATGCATAGCATTGTGTTTTGGCATTGATTTTTCTTTCTTTAGTCACAAGTAAAGACAGGAGGGGAAAAAACAGAAAGAGAACAAAAGTGAAAGTAAGAAGAAAGGGTGACCGGGGAAGGAGGTAGTAGACTCACAAGACATGGAGAGAAATTTTCCAGATATGGGAGAAAGACAGACATAAAGAAAATATACCGCTCATTGGTGTTACATTAGGTTTATACTGTACCTCATTAGTCAGAATCAACTTAATGTACACATAGCATGACACATAGCATGTGTTTTCAAACTCTTAAAAGGAATAATTTGACATTTTGGGAACTTTTTGGGACATATTTTTACTTCGTCTTGTCGTTGCCGTGACGTTGCCAGGCAACCAGCTCCAGGAAGTCCTGCCCTGTCTTCTATCAAATACATGGGTATCTTTTAACCATGAAGGTGATCTTTTACTATCTCTACTCAAGAAGTTTTAGTTTCCTAAACTTAACCAGATCACAACATGCTCAGATGAGTTATTTACGTTATTTTAGGGGGTGGGAAATACCTATTTTGTTGTTTAAGTGCAAGGACTTGTTGTATATATCCAGGTTCGCTCTGTCTCTCCACAGGTATAAAGCAAAAGAGATGTGTAAAGCTGCCAGGACATCTGCCTCACCTACCCTGCTCTTTCCTTACACCCTTGCCAAGGCTTGGCATCTTTACCCGCCCCCTATCTGAAATACCTCGGCTCTATTCCCGCTCCTCCAACGCTTTGCCAAATTACTAAGAAATCCCCGCTAAAATATTGACGTTGAAAAGGTGTTGACACAGCTGCCTGCAGAACTACTAGAGTTCTGTGTAAATATACTATAGTGTTAAAATCAATGTTTGGCATAATGTGACTGTATTTTCCCAAAGTATTTTAATATGATTTTTCAGTGTGTAATCCTATGTTGAATTATTATTTTAGCCTACCCTAATTTCATTTGAACCTAAACTGCTGGGCTTTTGGCCACTGTCTGCAGGTCACTGTGCATCAAATCCTCATGGGGCAAATGCAAATACACTGAAAACATGCCACTGAGTCATAAAATGTACTTAACATAGACACACATGCACACCCTGATACTCTCATGTGAGTACAGTTCTGAGCTTTATCGTCTTTTTTCGCTTTCCCTTCTTTCTCTTCAGCAGCTATTTTACAGCCAGCTGAAAATGTCTGAGTGCCCTCAAGTGCATGCTTCAATTGTTTCACTCCTCTTAGCGGAGGAACACAGCAGGAAGATGTCTTCCCCAGTGCTTTCAAAACCACTCTGGGCACTCTGAACACACACACACAAGTGTAGAACTTGGATAGCCATTAGTTTTAGTCCTTCACATATGTTCTTTCAGCTCTTATTATGAATGAACTTTTCTCTATCTCATCATGTTTAGTACCTTTTCAAACCATTGTCTTCTTTTTTTCCTGTTCCTTGTCTCACTTTGTCTATCTTTGTATTTCCCTGTTTTCTCTCATCACTCGCTCCATTTGTGTCTTCACTCCTTTGTATTCTAAAGGAAGATGCAGCCCAATCCATCTAAATGTGATTGTGGATAGCTGCGTGTGTTTTCTTTATCTGTGAGCATTTTTCTTAATGGTTTCAGCTAGGTGTCATCTTGCTATGCATCCAGTTATTTTTTCAGTGTTGGGGAGTGCTTTTTTTGTCTATCTCTATGCCCGCTTTCCCTTCTCATGCAAGAAGGACAATCAAGCTATGGGAGAACACAGAGGGAGGGAACACCTTTGTGTTTCTGCCTGAATGTGGGGGCATCAGCAGCAGCAGCAGCAACAATGGTACTGTTCCTGTTTTTAGCCCACTTCTATCCTCTCCTGATGTGTGTTGCAGTCTCTTGGCATATTCACACAGACAAACAGCCCTGCTTCTCTGGACCCCACTCAGTGTAGCGCAGCCATTGTTCCCCTAAAACATAAACTCCTTCATATCCAACCTCTCAGGCTCCAAACTCTGGAACATGGGCAGAGCTGCCTAAACAATGGCCCCTGAATAACTGTGACGCTGGATGTGCAGACAGCTCCACTGTAATTGGAAAAGACCTCTAATGAGTGGAGCTGAATGCCTGACCATGGACCACCAAGCCTGAAGCCCGGGAGTTTACATTGTCTTTCTCCTCTTAAGGCTTTTGGATCATGGGACCATTTTGGCATTGTCTGTACATGTCTGCTTGCATGTGAGGATTTGCTGGGAAAATATTTCTTTGGGAGAGCAGGTCGTTCCCACAGTGCACATCCTCACTTTTGGTCTTGCCTGATTTGCATTCACTCTAAAGGCTATACTCATTCACTGGTCTCTCTTTGCATCCTAACTACCTTTCTTGGAATGCTCATGCAAATCTTATTTTTTGCATTTTATCAAAGACGTTTTATATTCCCTCTCTATTTCTCTCCCCTCTCTGTGAATAGACGTGGTTGAGGACAGCTTGCTGAGGTAATGCAGTTTTTTTTGATAATGAGCTTCCAGTCAGCGGAACAGCCCAGTCACATCTAATATCTTCTAATAAAAGGAGAGTGGTTGCTTCCCTCAGCAGGGAGTGCTATTCAGCTCAGACTTGTTGGAGTGGTGGGTGAGGAATGCCTCTTAATTAGGTCCATTAAAACTCCTGAGGGAACGCTAAAGAGCCTATGGGTGCCATGTGTCTCCTATTGACCTCTGATCCTAAATACTGTATCATCCCATAGACTTTCTCTTGGCTGCCAAACGATTAAAGCGAAACATCAAACTCTTTTCTCCCTTGTAACAGAATTTCATCCTCTCTGTTACAGCTTCTTTCTTTCACAGCAGAGCAGAAGTGGTTTCCTGCTTGCTCTGATATTACTCGCCAGCCTCTCCACATTCAACAAAGAGTGAGGTCGCAACCTGTCTGAGCTTCATTCTGACTGGCAGGCATGATGGCCCTGCTGGGTTTCCTCTTAATAGTAGTAGCGTGCGTTTGGTCTGGCTTTTGACCATCCAGCCATGTGTGTGTCTATAATAGCATAACCTTAACCACCTACGTAGCAGCAAAGCAATAACAGAGCTGTGACACTTAGCCCCTCTGTGTTTTCCACAGGGCGTAAGGATTTTCTGTTTTGTCTTTTCAATCTGATGACAGCTGTATTGACCCGTTCCCCTGCTGCGCTCCCTTTATATTATTATTGTATAAATACACTCTGTTGTCCACTGTTAAAATATAAAGACTGTAGTAGCTCCTCTTGACAAATCCTCAGCACTGCAGCGTCAGTCAGGTGAGCTAAAATCAGCGTCGCTCAGCAAGAGAAGGCTTTCTGCGACCAGTTGTGTCTCGCAGACAGTACCACTGAGAGTTTCACAGCCATGTCAGTGCTTAATTAGAGGCCAAGACCAAAGGAAACAGCTCATGTTCCTTGTTAAACATGCTGAAGGCCATAAGCTCACTGCACAGACTGTCTGGGGGTCACAGGGTCAGACTGGGATGATGAAGTTTCTTGTACGCGTTTCCTGAGTTCGAATGAAGTGAGTGTCTATTAATAGCATGTGTTATTATTCACTGGCTAAGGTTATGTCTGCATGAATTGAGTGGGGAACCAACAATATTACATGAGACAAATATCATCATGGCCACTTGAGTTCTATGCTGAAAACTGTGTATATCCTCTTTAAATCATTACATAATGTTTTTAAATCAGTATTTCTTGAATAAAGTGAATCTAGTCTGATAAAGGCATCACTTTGTGCAACCTATAAATTATACTATACTATACTATAATCTTTTTTGTGCCTTAATCATTCATATGGATAGATGGTGTAAGTATTGTTTGCCTCTGTGTGTTCCTCTGAAATTACCATAGTGTTAGCCAGAGTGTTAGCTGTATGCAAAGCAGCTACAAATCACTGTGGCTCAGTGTAAACATTATTTTGATGCTGCTCTAGCTCCACGTGTACATTAAAAATGTCATATATTTTTATAAATTGATCAGAGGATTGCGCTGCCCCAACTGAACTCAATAACTCACTGCATGAGCCCTGATACAGCTCAGAGGTTAGCTACTAATACAATTCAAGTACAGGTAAATACACAAAATACACAAGTATTAAAATATTAATATACGTGAGACACAGGTACAAAAGTATACTTGTGGTTTCAGATTTACATGACATAGCCGAGCATTATTTATGTTGAGTGTATCTGCAAATGTTCGCTACCAAAATTGCCAACTATACATTCCAGCAATATCTGCATGTAGCACTTACAGTAAGTATTGTTATATGGTTGAGGTTTAGTTACTTATTTAAAACCAGTGGATTAAGTTTAGATTGTGGTTATAAATAACAACAACAACAAAAGTCTATATTAGCTAACTAACAAACTTACACAGTTGGTGTCAAAGGCAAGCGCTTGTATCCAAGTCAAGTCAGGTCAATTTTATTTATATAGCCCAATATCACAAATCACAAATTTGCCTCAGGGGGCTTTACAAGCTGTACAGAACACAACACCCTCTATTATTAGACCCTCGATTCGGATGAGGAAAAACTCTCCAACAAAAGCCCTTTTAACAGAGAAAACTGAAAGAAACCTCAGGGAGAGCAACAGAGGAGGGATCCCTCTCCCAGGACGGACAGACATGCAATAGATGTCGTGTTTACAGAGTAGACCAACATTGTAAAATTACAGGATGGAAAATATATTGTAAATATATGAAGAATGGATCCAGGAGGATGTTGAACAACTTCAGGTGTTAAATGTCCTCTTCCTGGATCCATGGTGGAGTCTACACAAACACACAAGAGGCAAAACTCAAGCACACTATTCACACAGGTAGCAGAAAGAAACAGACACACACAAGGGAGAGAGAGAGACATGAGGAGAGGCTAAATCTCCTGGAGGACAAAGAGATCTGAAACATCTGGAAAGAGGCGCTGACAGCCAGGGGAAAGAGAGGGGTCCAGGACAGGACGGCTGAGGGTCCAGCACAGAGAAGCCTGAGTGAAAAGAGAGAACAAGGAGGAGAAACGAGGGAAAGAGAGAGAGAGAGAGAGAGAGAGAGATAGGCACACAGCTGTGCTTGTGGGACACAAACAAACAGAGGGCTGGAGAGATGTGGTGGTTTTCAGAAAGTTCACAGTATTCTCTTCGGCAGGACAAACATGGACTATAAGTATAGGCTTAATAGATTCATTGAGACTGAGACCGACCCGCCAGAAGGATAATGGTAACACGTACAAGAAATAAGCAGCTAACTGAAAGTTAATTAAGCAGGTCAGTAAGCATTATTTATATAGCACTTTTCAAAACAGCAGTTTCAAAGTGCTTCACAATTAATAAAAAGCACTTAATAGTACTACAGCAAGTAAAATACAATTTATAAAACTGAAACAGATACTCAATGATAAAAGCAATACAACAAACAAAACAAAATTAAAAGACAAATAAAACCAATAGGAATTGCAAGTGGCGAACTTTTTGTCAGCCTATACAAGTGGGTTTTTAAAAAAGTGGTACAGACTCAGCTGACCTGACAGTGAGGGGGAGGTAAAAGGGTAAAAGCATGGTCCCCCTTTGTTTTGAGCCTGGACATGGGACATTTAAGAGCAAATGGTCCGCAGATCTTAGTAATCTTGCAGAGTATTGTGTTATAAGTTCAGAAATATAAGAGGGTGCCATGCCATGGAGGGCTTTAAATGTGATCAGGACATATGAGCCGACGATGAGACAAAATCATCAATAGTCACCCTGAAAGATCTCTCTGATTTGAGGAAAACCATCTAATGGCAGTTCCACCTGTGCCGACCCAGTGCTTCAGTCTATCCAGCAAGATGTTATGATCGACGGTGTCAAAGGCGGCAGACAAATCTAACAATACTGAAATGGTGGGACGGCCAGAATCTGCATTTGTGAGAATATCATTAGTGACTTTCAGCATTATGCAGTTGGTGAAAACCAGATTGAAATGGGTTGAGAATGTTATTAGCTTCTACTATTTCCAGTAGTTGTTTAGCAACAGCCTTTTCAATGATTTTTCAGATAAAGGGTCATTTAGAGATTGGTCTTTAATTATGAGAGAGTGTTGGATCAAGGCCAGGTTTCTTTAAAAGTGGCTGAATACAGGCTTGTTTAAAAAAAGGAGGAGGAGGACAGAGACTTATTTACAATAGAGAAGACAGGGGCTGTGACTTTTAATACCTCTTTGAAAAATCTTAGGGGTAGAGCGTCAAGGCCACAGAAGGACATGTGTGACACAATATCAAGCAGATTATTCAGGGAAATTGGGGTAAATTCACAAAGCTAGGAGGTTTCTCCACATAGATGAGGCTACAGCTCAAATGCTTTTTAAGAACCACAATTTTCTTCATCAGCTTTACCTCACCTCTCAGAAATTACACTGATGCAAACCCACAATCTCGAATCTATTGATACACCAATCCCATTAGATCCAGAGTTCTGTCTCCTAGGAAATGTGATAAACTTGAAACTAAGTCAGAGTTCCAGAAAATCCAACCGTACTGGTCAGGGTGCTTGACATTCTTGTTCCTTTGCGGTTAAGATGGAGATTTTCCCACTTGTAGAGATCCTTCCTAGTCCAGAAATAGTCGAAGTGGTTGATAAAACCAAAACCAGTAGCAACACAGAAATTGAGAAGCCACTGAAGCCTGCTAAAAATGCAGCTAAAATTCTCACAGGATTTCCTCCGTGTAGGAATGGGACCAGCAGTGACCAGGATTCACGTGATAAGCAACGGCGGCAGCAGCGAAAACACGGCCTGCATCATGGGCAGACGGTTTAGTGGCAGGGGCTTGCAACCGTGGGTGCTTGCCCTCCGGAGATATGGGCAAGCAAGATGCGAAAAGATGAATTTTAAGTTTGGATTTAAAGGCCCCAGCAGAGACAGTTAGATATCAGCAGGGAGGTTATTCCAGAGGAAGGTTAGGATAGGAAAAGGCCCTACAGCCCGCTGACTTCTTTTTAACTCTGGGGACGGACAGGAGCCCTGTATTCTCAGAGCGGATGGCACAGGATGGAATATAAGGTTTAAGAAGATCAGACAGATATGAAAAATTTTAAATTTTGTGATTAAAGTGGCAAATTTATGTATACATTATGAAAAAGTTAATATTTTACCATTGTATTTAGTTGGCAGCACAGTTTAATTTAAGAGTACAGTTCATGGAGAGTTCATTAAGTAACACGTGCTAACAGGCTACTATCTGCACATGTTTTTTGCTAAAGAGTGACCATGCTACACACACACACACACACACACACACACACACATTTACCTCTCTGATAGCACTCCTCCACTGTAGCTCCACGGCCCACAAGACAATTGTTGTGTGTAATGACCCACTGTCCTGTTACTCTTGGCTGATCCCTTTCTACCATCCCTGGGGTGTTTTATTTTGCCAGCCTGATCGAGCCTGTGCAGTCAGTTGGATCCACCAGACAAACCCAGACAAAGAATCATAAAACTTTAATCTGGGATGAATTGTCATCTTGGTTCTCCTCCAAAACCACAGTTTGAAAGGACGTGTTCCAGTTGGTACGGATGTTGTTTAATTCATAGTTAATTGCTAAACGAAGAAAGGCTTTGAAAATACCTACAGTATGTCAGATCCTCCATCCATCCGTCCATTCGTCCATCTGTCTGTGCCATGGATATTTTGAACATTATCCCGCCCTCAAACCTGATGTTCCTGATTTGTGTTATACTCACAGGGGACATTTGGTCTGCCTAAAAAAAACCTTAATTATTCAATTCCTGGCTGACTAATGACTTGAATGACATTCCTCATAGGATTTAGCACAAATACCCTCCAAAAAGGTTTGATGGATTTCTTTTAGTTGTTTTAATTATTTTGGATCCTTGACGTACAGGCAGACATTTCAGAACTGTAATTGATGTGCAGCTGTGCAGCAGACTACACACTGCAGACTCATAACCTATTAATTTTTATACACATCTCTCTTTAGCATCCAGCTGATTCTCTTGGCTAAAGCAATTTTAAATGAGTGAAACAGCGGAATAAGATTTAACTGATATAATACCAACATTTTAATTTGCTTAGAGTTCAATGATTACAATCATAGAAAGATGATGTAAGACCTACAGATTGGGATAAAATTAAATAGGCTACAGAGAGACGTAGGATATTTTTACTGCAATTGGACTTTGAAAAAAGTTTGTTTGATTCAGTAGAAGAAAAAGAGGAATGTGTGGAACTTGTTTTCAGCTTACAAGGGCAGATGAAGAGTGACTGTGCTGCTGTGAATAGAGAGAAAAGGTCACTTCTCTATTGGGGAGACAAGAGGAAGAACAGCCAGGGCTGACTAATCAATTCATCACAGAGAAGAGAGACAAGTGGCTGATAGTAGCAGAATGCTGGTGTTCAAGACTGCACCACAGCCGGGAGGTTTGGGAATGCGTGCCAGCACCAGAGGTCTAAATTTGAAACAAGCAGCCAGTGCTGAAAAGGTTTTGTAGTAACATGGGAGGGTATACGAGGCTGACATGCTGTAGTGTTCTTGAGGAACGGAAGGGGCCGAATGGAGTTCAGGAAGTCAGCTATAAGGGAGTTCCAGTACAAATGGGAGATAACTCAATGATTAGAACTGAAGAAAGATCTGGGCAGCGTCCTTGGTGAGTAAGGATTGCATTTAATCTGTGCCATAGAGTGCAAATGCACAGAAACAGATCAGATTGTAGCTGAAATCTGGGGCTGACCTACAGTTCATAGAATCGTATTGAGAAGATGTTTGGAGATCTTCCATAAATTGTAGAAATGTAGAAATTGAGATTGAATATAGGGTAGACAGACAACTGGAGATTTAAAAGGACAAAGCTGTCGATAATCCATCTCTCAAAACTTTCTGATTTCCCTATCTTGTCTGTGGCCCATTTGTTCTTTAAACTGGTCACTGATATACAGTTTCATTTTTAAAAGAAGTAATGTCCTAAAACAGAAAAATATAAAATATCGACAGCCTTATCCTTTAATGTAACAATTCAAGATGTGCAGTGTCAGAGTCTTTGAACGGAAATGAAAAGGAGAATATGGTGTTATCGGCATAGTAACCATAGATAAAGTTATGAGTCATAATGACAGGTTTATTCAGCTGTAAAGTTCAGGTTGAGATAAGACCAGGGAATGGAAATTTGGAGATGTCATGATTCACATTTTTTAAGCTATTCTTGGAATGAAAATAGTGCCACATAAAATATTATTCTTTATTTATGGTCTGTTTGGTAGTAAGGAGTGTGCAGCATGCAGGATGTGTGTTGTAAAAAATAATATTCCTTATCAAGTCAACTAGTCAATTGTTCATTTTAGAATAAGATTCATGGTAGAATGTAAGATGTCTGATTTAAAATGTTATATCAATAACTGCATTTCTGCTCACTTTACCTAACTGAATGTGTGAAAAGGATAAAGGAAAGCTTCCTTTATCTTCTCTGAGCACCAGAGACCATGAGCTGCCTCCTTAATATGGTGTGACTGTAACAGCAAGATTGGAAGGTAAGTTGATTTATTAGAAATGTAGAAATGAATACATAATTCATCCAAGTCGTTTTCCTTATAAAGTCATTGGATTTTTGTCATAATCTGACAGGATGAAGGAGATTATCATTTCACAACTGATGGTTAAAAAGTTGTCACAGATTTCTGAAATTCTTAATTTTTTTTCTTTACATATTGGGCATTTTATTATGTCTCCATCCTAAATTTTCTCCTCCTCAATGTCAACCTCATAGTGACATTAGAGGAAAAGTCAGGTGATGACCAGGAAATGTCTGTACAAAATGTCTTGGCAATCCATTCAATAGTTGATAGAGATATTTCAGTCTGGACTGAAATGGTGGACTGATCGCTATTAAATCGTAAATAAACATGTACTGTATCTCTCTCTTGATATCCTCATCCCAACACAAAAACTAAATTTTTAATACAAAAAACAAAAGTGCCTGTTTTTACCAGAGATCAGTATCCATGGAATGCTGCATTATGTTGCCTGGAACTACCCCAGAGATGTTGTGGTTGCTGGCAGGCAAGCGGGTATAATCATTTTAAATTCTAAATGGAAATGTAATCAAAAGATAATGAAAGTATCACAAGTCTCTGTATAAATCAATCTGCATTTCAATCCTGTGTTCATGGTGCACTGGTTTAACAGTGCGCTGAGAATAAAAATGGTGTTATTTTCGCAATTCAACTTGACTTATAAGCTGGTTTTATGAGAACAGGAAACAGTTTACTCTAAGAACCGTGCCTTAATTAAAGCATTTGGTGTCTCTTATAAATAAAATTAATTAAATAGTTGTTTCGGAATGTTAAGTGCAAAGCCTAGGGTGGAGATGAATACCTTGGTTTGAATGCAGACAGATAAGTGCATCTTCACACGGACAGCCCTTGGAATGTCCTTGCAGATGCATAAGACCAATGAATAGCCTCTACTACAATAGCTTTTATCTCCTCTGTGAAACAGGGCTGCATGCAGAAGTTGGCTGCCACAAGACCATCCCACAAGAACGGAGGAGAAGGGAGAAGAGCAGTCAAATCCTCTCCTCTGATCCCATTGATGTCTAAGCTTAACTCTAATTGAGGAGGTGCTCACTTGACATAGCATAAGTCCCTCCTATATTACTCACTTAAGCAGCTCTCCTTGAGCTGGGAAAGATGTCCTTTACTCCCTGGTGTCCTGCAGTCAACTTTTAAAAGATCAATTGTAATTTGGGCTGAATAACCTCAACGACTTCTGATGGATTGCTCACATGGGCTCATGGGGATCAAGGGATCGATACATTTTAGAAAATGAAATAGGTGAATGAGTGTTGTATGTTTATTGCTATTGTAGTGAAATACATACTCTGTTTAGCTGGATCCCTACTGATGCTAGCATTGAGTTACAGATGAATGAGTTCTCTAATAACAAGTCGGTATAAAGGCATGGCTGTTTCATGTGGGGCTGTGGGAGTTTGTGCTGCTATTTGTTCATTTTTAGGCACTGCATGTTGACATTCATGGTGATTTGGTTAGGTTATTACAAAGAGCAGCAAAGTGTGTAGAGCTTGAAGAGTTTTGTTGCTGTTTGGGGTTCACTGATGCTTGTGGGTTTAGATTCATGATGGATTGATACCTGAGAACTGCTTTTCCATGCTGAGTAGAGGAGAGAAGACAATATGAAGGCTTCTAATTCATTCAGAAAGCGGAAGTAGCACAACATTGTTAGTTGTTACAAGCAGTTGTTTACACATCCAGCAGCTACAGAGCAACATCAGCATTCATTTGGAGTCACAAACAGCTGGGGGGGGGGTGGAATTAAAATTAAACTTAAACCCTAGTCCTTAAACCCTAGTGGTGGGAGATCAGAAAAAACGCATTTTCTGTGATTTAATTAGCCTCACACACATACTCAGTAGGTGATTTGTTAATTTTTAACAAAAATTACAGACGTTCACCTGTGACTAGCAAACCAACTCATGGACAACTCCCCCCCTAAGCTATATAATTTAGAGAATATTATAGATGAAAGATGAAGATGAAACTGACAAAAGGGTGTGACTCAGAGAAAAAGTCCCAATTACAAATTTGTCTGCTACTTACAGCACCATGGTCAGGGTCATAGATTCTAACTTGCACAAACCTCAGTCAGATAAAGGATCAATGAGTCAGGCAGACCAGACTAATATATTCAACTAAACAACCCCTCTGCCCTTGCACTCTCTCTGCTATGAGGGGGGGGGGCAGGTTTGATAATTTTGCTAACAAGGGGGATGGCATCCATGCTTATACCCCTCACTACTTATACTGCTAATCATGACACCAGTTGCCTGGAAAATAAATAAAAATGAAAACCAACCGTTTGAGCGCTCTTCTGTTCTGCCAATTGAACATGAATATGTGCAGCACAGGAACACCAAATTCCAGCAACATGAGTCAGTTATTACAAAGAAATATATTTTGTTCTACAGGTATGTAATTAACATAGCTTCATTTAACAACTTGTCACCGGTAAGGGATTTTCATTGTTGCCATCAGCTGGAAAAAGAACTCCTGTACCCAGTGTACAAAAACACACTTAACCACAGGGACTCGATCAGCAGAATATGGAGTGACTCTGTGTGCCAGCAACAGGGAATGGGATAAAGGGTGATGTATTCCTCTTACAGCCTGTGGGAAACTGATTCTTCTGAGAGGAAAGCACAGATGCAATCATGAGCTTGCTTATTTCAGATAAAGTCACAGTAATAGGGTGCACGTGCACTCAAACACGAAATGACACTTGGTACAAATCAAGGAGCTTGTCCAGTGAACCAAACTACAACTCATCTCGGGATTAAAGGCTTAAGGGATCAAAGGTTGTGAGTGTGTAAATGCAAGATAGCCTGTTCTCTATATGTTTCCTTATGGTATGTGTATGTGGCAGCATCACACTCCTCAGACCTAACATCACCTTAATATCTTACCACCACAGAATAAGTGCGGATTCTTTGAGCATCTGTGGAACAGCGATGGCTCTACTTCCCTGCTTTAGTTGTCAGCAGATGCACAGTGTAGCTGCTATTGTATCTCAGATCCATTCTACCCATGGCCAGTAATGCTAGACTAGAGATGGAGCCACTGGCCCATCACATCTATTATTCAAAAAAACATGTGTTAGCAGCTATTTCCAGGCTAATTAGACAGAGATCATACAAAGACTGAGGATACAATTTTAGTTGGGATCTGACTTGTGTTTTCAGTCAGGCAGTATGGATGCCACCATCAACACCACCATATAACACAGACAGAGAGGTAAGGTTTTTTATCATGTGTTTTGTGGACTTAGGCTTACAACCGTGTCCCCTCAGCAGTCAGGCACATTTTCAGCTCAGCCAGAGTTGTCTCTAATCATCAATTATTTTTGTGATCTTCAAGGACAGTGTGTCAAGGCACTGCTGGGGTGAGGAGAGTGTCCGATTGGGGACCTTAGAATAGCTTCTCTGCTCCTTGCAGATGCTGTGGTTCTGTTGGCTTCATCAAACCATGACCTCCAGCACGCATTGTGGTAGTTTGCAGCTGAGTATGAAGCGGCTGGGAGCACCTCCAAGTCTGAGGCCATGGCTCTCTGCTGGAAAATGGCTGGGACTGAGTTAATGCTTCAAGTGAAGAAGTTCATGTATCTTGGGGTCTTGTTCACGTGTGAAGGTAAAATGGAGTGTGAGGTCGACAGGCAGATCACTGCGGCATCAGCAGTAATGGGGGGAAATGAGCCTGAAGGCGAAGCTCTCAATTTACCCTTACTTCTACGCTTAGAGATAGGTTAAGGATCTCAGACATCCGAAGGGAGCACCAGTTGAGGTGGTTCGGGCATCTGATAAAGATGCCTGTTTTTTGGCAACATCTTGGGATTCCCCAGGAGGAGCAGGAAGACATTGCTGGAGAAGAGGGACATCTGGGCTAACTTACCTAGCCTGCTGCCACCTGGCTCCCAATAAGCGGCGGAAAATGGATGGATGGATGGATGGATGGATGGATGGATGGATGGATGGATGGATGGATGGATGGATGGATGGATGGATGGATGGATGGGAAGTCTTTCCCTCACCTTTTTTTCTCATTCAGTCAAGCTCTCAGCAGTCCTGTAAGGCTTTGGTTTTTCCCTAAATGACCCCAAATAGATCATTGCAAGTGTGTAGTGATTCATGGAAATGCAAAACAGGAAAAAGCAAAATGAAACAATAGTAATTATTCAAAAAGGTTTGATCACATATAAAAGTAAAGACGAAAAGTAATTTACTATAATTTTCCCCCTGATGATTTGTCTACCGATTTCTAGGACACACATGTACACTGAGTTAAGGTACAGGATCTTCTGCAACACTGAGAGATAAGGTAGCTGCAGAAAAGATACAAATGATGGAGAAATTCTCTGCTTGCTGCTTGGCTTGTGTGGGTTATAGACTTTATTACACATGCTCTTTGATGCCCCTCCTGTTTCTTCAGACGCCAGAGAGTGGGGTAATTAAGGGAAAAGCCCCAACCCCCCACTACTCCTTTCTGGTACACTCCGCCCTGCCATTTACTTGTATCCTTCTGCTAATTAATGAAGTGCTATGAAAGGGTTACCCAATCAAATCATTGGACACATAAATCAAAGACTTTCTCTTTTTCCTATGAGATGCTGGCAGTATCATTAGAGCGAAATAATGTAATAAGAGATAAATAATGTTGAATTAGTGTACTTGGTTACTGACATGTGTTTGAATGTTCCTGGGAGTGGGCTTGGGTTCTGGGGACATTTCTATTTGCAAAGCTGTTCACAGTGTACAGACATGCGTGTGCCTGTGCATGTATGCATTCATGTGTTAGTGCAAAGGTGCACGTTTGTGCGTGTTTTTGTTTGCAGGTTGGTACACACATATTTTTTGTGGCACTTGCTCTGCTCGGTTGCACAAAGGCTGGGCCCATTAATCAGATTTGTTTGAGAGATTGGATGAACGTGGAAGGACAGATGAAGGGAGAGGGGACAGAAACCATGACAGCAAAGAGGGAGAGGGAGGAAGAGACATACAAAGAGAATGATAGACAGCTGTGTGGGACAGTAAAGAGACCCGAGAGGAAGAGAGAAACAGAGAAAAAGAAAAATAAAGAGAGATGAAGAGAATTAGCAAGAGGGGAAGACAGGCTCATGGGAGAAATAGACAGAAAGAGAGAGAAAACAGGTAGGCGGCAGAGGAAGATTAAAAAGTGAGACAGAAGGAAGGAAGGGGATAAGGATATGGGATCTTCTTGTGGAGGATAATGGCTCCCCTCTCCTCTATTGCTCACTGAAGGGCACATAAGTGTCTGTGGGCAAATATGTATCAGAGTCTCTGCAGCTTAGGCAATTTCATGGAGCTAAAGAAGATGATGATAATCCAGTTAAATTGAAAAATGGGAATGTCTATGGATCCTCGTTCATCCTGTAATTAATCCTTTCTTACATTCATGCAGCCAGATAGTTTATATGATTAGGATTGACTGAGGATAATACTCCCCTCAGTGCTGCCCTGCTGAAATGCTACTCGCTGCCCTGTGATGTACAAATGAACATTTATTTCAAGCATACATTCAACAAAATAGACCTGTATTTGTATAACAGGGTTATAAATGTGCTTCAGTGATGCTTGGCCATAAATAATCATTACATTTTGCAGGCCCTCTAGTGTTTAATGGAACAGTTAAAGGGAGTGTCACCGGGATAGACAGGAGACCTACTGAGGTTCCACCCAATGTGTTTTCTGTGTGTGTGACTGTTTTGTGTCACATTTAAGGACCAATTTTGGACTCTCAACCAGTTGACTGAGGAAAGTGTAATTGGGGGCAAAACCAGCATCCCCAATTTTTTTTTTCATGTCTTCAGAATACAGTAAACAAAAATGAGTCTTTGTTGGGGATAGGATAGGGTAAATGTAAAAGCAGCCAAAGTAAAAGTTGCATGTAAGCAGTATTCCCACTATTGCTAGTGTAGGAACCATTTTATGTGTAGTTACAAGAATCTCATTTTTGTTAAATGACGTCAGATCATGCTAAGAGCTTAATCTGATAAACACAGGTGCTTGTGTGCTAATATTATTATATTATAAAGTACACAACAACTGCTGGAATTTCATTTTTTGTTTCCCACGCTTAATTTTTTGTTGCGGTTGTTTTTGTGATAAAATGTCTCACGCACCATTTGAAACATGATCCTTGATTTGTATTTGCAAGTTTGGATTGCACTTAGAATTATTATTATTATTTTTTTTTACAAACACAAACATTAGCCTAGTCAACCATAACAAGCCACATACCTTCACTCAACCCTAAGGTTCATTAAGGTTAGTGGACCCTTGTCGTCATGATTACAATAATAAACACGTGGTTAATCTCCGGTAACAATGGTGGTCATGCATCACAAAAACTACGTTCACTTGTGGTTATAAACAGATAAAGTCAGATGTTTTGTTGACCCATAAATCCCAGCCTAAAGGCTGTTTGTGGCGTATAAATATGAACTGCAAAAACACTCCAGCGTTCAAATTTACGTCAATAAATTGAGGCGAAAATTAGATTTAAATTCAATGTGAATGCAAATTCAAGAATTAATGTACTAGATGGATTAAATGTGCAGACCATTTTTCTTGGTGACACTGGCCTTGAGACATATGGACAACATTATGTGTTTCACAAAAAAAGTTGATGAACATGTTGTAATAAAATCTGTATGAATTCTCCCTGCAAATGGGCTGAATCATCCTCTTAATGATCTAGGCAACATTAAGGCAGCTCCCCTTCAGAGGTGTTGCTACGAAGTAGCTGAAGGTGATGAGCTGTATCTCAACAGAACTGTTTGCCTTACTAAATACTATCTCACTCTGTGGCTCAAAGAAAGCACAGAGGACATTTTCTAGATTTATGAGGGACAACAACTTCTTAGAGGAGCTCCTTAAAGATTGCCAGTGGGTTATGCTTTACTAAATCTAAGAACTGACATTTTGAAGGTCTGACCCTTCTGAAGGGTACATTTATCTTTCCAAAAAGCATCACGTGCTATTGTGGGGCCACTGTGCTTTCTATCTCAAGTGGAAGGCTCTTGAAAAAGCAGATTTTTAAAGTCTTTTAAAGTGTTTTCAACAAAGAATTGGCCATTCAATTTGAGTGACTGATTATTTATATATGGTGACCTCAGACATGATTCAGACTCAAAAATGTATTATTTGCCACCAATTTGCACTTAATATCCTTCACAAAAAAAGCTACATTATATGGAAGCCTATAGGGGACTATATTAATATGATAATGTAAACTTGAAAATGAAAATGTAACGTAATGCATTTGCTAATTGCTATTGTGGAATGTAATTCCACAATAGCAACTACATTATCAATTATCATTTTCCACATATGTATGTGTTATCTGAGTAAAACTTGTACGGGCATTCTATGGACATATTAAAATGAAAATTGAAAAGCTGTTGGACAGTTAATTTTCAAACTCGTACCCCACTGTACAATGGACAATATTCAAATGTTAATTCAAATTAGAAAATTTAAATGCAATATAAACAATGTAACCTGATTTTCCATTTATAAAAGCAATATTTAATCATCATCAGTCATTCTCTGTAGGCGGGACACCATAGACTACCCACCAGAACCTGACGTTCGCGGTCATTGCGTGAGTCTGTAGGAAGTGATGTCCTAACTGAAGACCAGCCTTGATGAGAGGACTGACAGATTTCATTTTCATCATCATTTTGACACCAAAAGAGCGTGGTGACATGTAAATGTAAATGCAATAGACTGGGGGTGCTGTTTTTCAACAGCTTTTCCTTTTTCATTTTAATATGGTCAGAACACCCATACAAGTATGTGAAAATTAAAATTGGATTTTTAGATTTTCATTTTTATTTTTACTCAAATAACACACATGTATGTGGACAATTATAATGGTATTGTGGAATAAAATTTTCAAATTCAAGTTTACATTATTATTTTAATATACTCCATAATGTTTAGTCAACTGGATATCATTTAGAAAGGCATGATGTAACTAAATAAAGTCACAGTGCACAATGCATTTCTAAGCTAAAACATGTAAGGAATTCTTTTGGAGACTTCTAACTTGAGGCAGAGATTACCACAAGCAAAGGGAAAAAAGAAACTGCTAAAGCATAAAAGGCTGTCAGGAGCAAAGTGGACTTCATTGTTGTAATGATCATAATTGTGGAAAAAGTGTGGAACAATCAGAACTCTTGCCAGAGCTGGCTCTCTGGCTCAGACAAGACAAGAAGAGTGTTGGTCATTGAAGAAACCAAGACCCCAATTGGCACTCTAACGGGGCATCTGGGCTCCTCTGAAACACTGGACAATCAAGAAATTGTGGTAGAGTGGCAAGATTTTGAACATTCAATGGCACATGACAGCACAACTGGGATTTTTAAGGCACTTTACGACTTGGAGCATGAGGGGAATTATTTCTGGCTTAAGTGCCTAGCTCTACATCTGGGGAAAGTCAGGGACCGTGCATCCCTGAATTCTACAATTGCTATGGTGGAAGTATGGCGGACCCTGAGTCCCTCAAACCCTTAAACAGAAAGGAGGACCAACTCTGAAATCGCTTAGTGGAGTGCCTTTTAGCACAACAACTTCAATGCTAGTAGTAGCTTAGCGACAAGTCTCTGAATGTCCTTGAGTGGGGCTGTTAAAGCCTGGACTTATAAACCTCCATAGCCACGCTGACAAAGGCAAAGAGGAACTGTGTGAACACGACAGCATGCAGAGAAAGGTGAAAGGATCTGAATATTTTCAAAAGCTGCTGTGGATGTGGTTTATTCTACTGAACCTCTGAATCCACAAAGCAGTCTTTCTATGCTACAGGATGATTTCTCTCTTCCTTCTATTGACTGAAACAGCCAAAAATATTACTTTGCTCGTCATTTATTCCCATCAGCAGCCTGAAACAAACACTCACATCCAATGAACACACACACATAAACAAGCAGCATTTATAAGCTGGACTTGGGGGAGATGAGGATGGGGTGGAGAACAACATTATATATTTATCAAGCCAAATGGAATTTAAAAATGAGGAGCTGAGTTGATGGCTGGTCAGTGCTCCCTGTTTAAAAAAAATAATCATAAAGTGTCATCAAATAAAGTTAGTTGTTTAAAGCTTAAAAATGCTAAGATGATGGATAAACAGCAGAAAGACTGGGAACAGTGCTGTGTGTACTCAAGCAGCACAGAAACGCTGCACTCTGTTTACTTGCACTCTGATGATTCCATTAATGTTAATTTAAGAGTGGAATCAAAAAAAGGAAATGGAATATTTTATAAAGCCCAGAGCAGGGCACATTTATCTGAAAAGTGTTCATATGAATGAATAATCAGGGAAAAGGTTAAGACAGGTTATTCTTGTGTGCATGGGATGAATGTCTAAGACCAGCCTGACAGATTTCTGAACTGACAATCATATCAGAAAGACCCACTGTTGTTAGGAGAGTGCCTTGTATCCCATGCATGCCTTTGTATAAATATCTGTAACTTTTTCTTATCAATAAGTAATTAGGGACAAGGTTAAAACATGATTTTAATTTATTCATGGAATGGCTCTAGAACACCAGACTGACAGAATGAATAATGATTTTGTACCAATTCTGACAACCTCTCTGAACCTCTTTAAGCAATATAATTGTGTGGAATAATTTTCAACTGATTTTAGATTAACAAGTAAGCAGTAATATAATGTTTAAATAATAAAGGAAGCAACTTTGAGTACATCTGTCAGCAAACAAGGAATTGAAACGGACTCAAATGACAGCAGCCCTTAATTACAAAATTAATAATGTCTCATTTTCAAAATGTAAGGTTTAAGATAGCTAACTAGAACTAACTATCACAATGTGACAAAATACTGCCTTTTAATTTGACCAAACATTGCACGGGGCAAGATGTGTGATCCAAGCAACTTTCCAGATGTGATGGTTGCAGCATTTCAGAAATAGCTGCCGCCCTTGGATTTTTTGTGTGCCACATTTGCCTAAAAATGACAAAGAATGTGGCATAAATAACATGAATCTATTTTGCCTTGTGATGGTGTGGGAGTGTTTTTTGGCATACTGGGCTCCTTAACACCTGGTGAGGATCATTTAAATGCAACAGTGTACCTCAGCATTGTAGACTAGGTTTGTCTCTTCATGGTCACAGTGTTACTTTTGGCTGCTTCTAGCAGAATGATGCACCATGTCGCAAAGTTTTCACCATTTAAATGCGCTGAAGTGGCCTGAAAAGACTCCAGGTCTCAACCAACACAGCACCTTCAGATTTAGGTGGAACTTGACATTTGTAGCCTAAATGCAAAGCTGAAAAATACACAGAAAGTGCATGATTCTATTAAGGCAGTATAGACCAAACTTCAAGTAAACTACCGCACCTCTTTGAATCTGCGCCTTAAAAATGTAGGCTTTTCTAAAGGCAATGTTGTCCTACCCAGTGCAGGTGGTTTGTAACTGTTAAAGCCTAATAAATGTCAAATTTCATTGTATCAATCGTGGATGACATTTGGACCTAATGTAGATTTCATCTCAGTCCAACTGTGGTGCATGTACAGTATGCCAGTTTCTAGACTTTGTAGAATGTCTTGAGTTGTTCTCTGATACTTTCTCGAAGCCACGAGCCAGGAGGTCTTGCCATGCAAATTTTAACTTGTGATTGACACATTGTGCATTAGTTAGTAATAAGCTGATATTCAGGTGGGAGCAGATTACAGCAGGTTAAATATTCATGAACTTTGTTCAAGATTTCACTGTACAATGTTCTCGTTTCCAAAAAACTTAGAAGAGATAAACACATTTGTATTTCCACTGAATGCCTTTAATCTTCATTCAGTAAAATAATTTAACATTAGTGTGTCTCACACATCAGAAAGCAAAAGGCAGCATATATAAACTAACTGGCAGGGTACTGCCTGTAATTAATTAATTAATTAATTAATTAAAACAAGGTGTCACCTGTGTATTTATATACTTGTGTTCCTTGTGCTTTGTGTTCCTTGCCCTTTATTTGTGTGTGTTTATATGCCTAAAATAAGCTGCCCATAGTAAGACTTCCATGACATCAAGGGGCAATGACTGAAACACAGAAAAGAGCCTTTTCAGCACCATTTCTTGAAGCATTTTATTACATTTAAGTACAATACTATTATCCTTTAAAGATGTCATGCCTCCATCTCTCATAGATTTGGACGAGGATGCAGAGTAGCAAGGCGCTGGCATCCAATGTAGTGCAGTCAGAACTTCCTGCTGTCTTTTCCTTTATCAGCATTTGCTAAACTGCCAGAGGACATGTCAAGCCTTTAACACGGCCTGCAAAACTGTCAAAGCCGAAGTGTTTGGCATCTTAAACTCCTCCAAATAAGTAATGGGCAATGCCTTATGGGCACTCTTAAAAACAATCTCTAAAGTATCTCTTTCTCATTCTCTTTCCTTCCCGCCCTCCATTTAGTATTTCACTCTCTTCTCTCATTGTGTCACATTGTCTCCCTTCTACTCTCAAAAAAAGGCAACTCATTTTTTAATAATTAAACTATTTGGAGGTTTAAAAACTTGTTTTATTTGACCAAATCTGCACCTCCTGCACACTATGCCAGGATATGACAATGCATTTGATCGAATCGCAGGTCTTTCAACACACCACTTAGCAAACTTGGGCTCTGTAGGACTTGCAGGAAGCTGCAGGCTGGTAATTAAGCTGGATAACTAAATAGCTATTAACCCCACTGTTTTTACTGTTACTTGCTAATATTAGAGCCTTTAATTTGACTCCTTAGGGTGTTCCATGGCCTAATTATGCCTGTTCCATAGAAAGTGAGAAAGCACTTTTGGTGTAGGGAGCCGTGTACCAAGCTACCATGATAAATTATATGCAAGCCTTTTAGGGGAAGTTGTGTACCAATAATAATAATAGACTCATTAAAACACAGTTTTTGTTTTCCTTTCCATATATTTTTTCCTGTACCTTAAAAATTCTTCTGTACCAATGTCACCTGGTGAAATGCACAACAGTTATTCTTGTTCATCTGAGTACTTGCACTTTTCAGGGCAGCAGAACTCCTTGTTGTAGAATAGCGTGTAACCTTGTACAGAGACTATGCAAATGAGAGTGATCTTTTCTTAGAACTGCGCTTCTTGCTAAACATTAGCTGCCAATGTTTTTTATTGTGTTACAGGCGAGACACAGCAGGCCTTCAAAGGCAAGCAGCGTACACTGACAAATACAAATTATGGGAATGACATGGCCGATGGAATAGCAGGATTTGTGAAGCGCAGATGAAAGGGGAATACAGAGAAGAAGGAGGGCAGGGTGACTAGACCATTGCTTCCATGATGCATTGCTTTGCTGCATCCCCTATGGTGCAGCTGTTTGTTATCTGTCAGATTCCCAGCATCGTCGAACTGAGGTAAAGCAAACAATGTAACTAGCCCTCCCTGTGCCGACACTTATTAACATTGAAGAATGGAAGCTAAATAGACCTACCAACACGTAAACATATACAAAGGGAATATTAACTGCTTTACAGTATGAGGTCATATACAGTCTGTGCAACCACATGCCTTTAACCTAACATAACGTAACATAACGTGTAGCCATTATCACGAGTTCTGCGTTACCAGGCATTCAGACCGAAAACAGCCTTGTGTAAAAGGGCGCAAGGGGCTGTGTTGGTGGGAGCGTGTTGCTTCAGGTAACAGTGAGACAATGAAATACAGTCCAGCAAGGCCGACTTGTGAACTATATTCATGAATTTGTCTGTTAATTGTTAACTGTCTGAACCACGGCCTTAGCTTCTTTTAGTCTCCATGCGATTTTGAGAGTGATACTAATAAGCATTTGGGGGAAAGAGGGAGCTGAAATCAGCTGTGAAGAATATAAAAGGTGAACCAAAGAATATTGCATTTAGGAGAATTGGGGGAAAAGGGAAAGGGTGACACTGAGAAAACGTGACATAATATAAAACAGCAGCATGTGATTTGATGCACTTCATTGGACCACCGTCCAGCTCATGTCTGCGAAATGTCCCAGTTTGTAAAATACATTTAAAATACAAAGGAGAACAAGTTTTTAAAAGTTCAAGGAAAGGCTTGGGCTATAGGTCATTATAAGTTCCTGATGTGGAAAACCAAAGGGCAATCTCCTGAACCCATTAGCTCGCTAGATACTAGATACTAGAATTACTCACAGTATGCTATGTCCACTTTTGCTTGTGTAGGGGCTGAAATCACTATCACAGATCATCTGGGCACAAGTACCCATGGGAACCACACTAGAGTCTGATTAGCATGGACAGATGAGAGATGCATATCTACAGCTTGTAGATCTACACCCTCTTGACCTCTCTGGTGTTCATTCAGACTCAAAAGAGACAGAGAGGAAGGACATGGTAGATGTTAAACTTCAGGCATTCATCTTTTTTACAGTGGCAGTGTCTGCATGCAGTCAGGGTGTCAGATTTCATTATGGTGTGCTGCAACTGGGCTTTAGCCACAGATTTAATCAAGCGTGTAATCATACTATTGCTACCAACAACAAATGGAAATGCATTCTGTGATCTATATGCATGTTGTGAAAGCAAAATAATATAGGCGCACACTGCAACATTACTTCTGGGACCACCCTCTTACAGGCCTCTTAAGGCTTGGCCACTCATCTCTTCATCTCTGCATAATGAAAATTTGTATGCACATGCTCAGCCGAAGAGCATTAGCCCACAAGCTGGTTAGAGGGGTCCACCTGTGTTCAGAGAACTAGAGTTGCACTGCATAACTAATGTTCCATTTCAAAAAGTCAGAGCCCTCTAATGGAGCTCTTTAGGCTTAGAAGGCTAAAACTGATAACTTTGTCCTCTGCAGCTAAACTAAATCCTAATATTTAACTGGTCACACTGGCACAGGTCACCACTGTGGACCCTAGCAGCTTCTCAGGAAAGGATGAGAGGACAACAATCTCTAATTCCAAACACAACCCTGATTGTCACTGAACAGCCACATCCCACTTATCCTTGCTGCCATGCAGGAGCTGGTGGACTATCTAGCTGACTCAGAGCTGGTGGTCTGTGTACCTTACCTCCTTGTATTATTTTGAAATGGAAATAGGAAAGCAAATTTCAGCAGCTCACAAAAAATGTATGTAGAAATAACTGTTAAATCGACATATTATCGTCCTACCAACTGCTAGCGCAGGTCTGTGTCAAGTAAAAATGACATTGTCATTTGCTACTGATTGGTTAAGGCAAAACTAAGTACCTCCACCTTACAACAACAAATCATGAACACAATCTCAGGCTGAATGAAAGAAGTTAAACAAAATGAGAATTCATTTGTATTAAGCTATCTCTTTTCCTGCAATTCAACCAGAAATGTAACATCCATCTGTTGGGAATCTGGTAGGGCAGGTTTGGTTATTTGCAAAAATCAAAGATATTTATTCATATTAATAAAATTATTCATATTACTAGAATTATTAATAAGGATTAATAATTGTGGGACACCACCCTGGGAGTTAACTTCAGCCAATAAACCACTATTACTTACTCTAAGCACAATAAAAGCATACAACAATCGACAAGCATGCAGCGCATGTGATGCAGGTATGTAGGTGTGTGTGTGTGTGTGTGTGTGTGAGAGAGAGAGAGAGAGAGAGACAAGGGGGTGGAGCGAGGAAGAGAGCAGATGTGACCACGTGGGTGGCTCATCACGCAATGTTCCAAAATGGCAGGCAGGCCCATGAAACTTAAACAACGGGGAGAAAAACAAAATGGAGGACGCCCTCTACTCGTCTTCACCAAGATGGCATAAAGCACCACCGAGTTAAGCTGCCACACTATTTGTGGGTTTGAGATGTGTATGTGTGTGTAAGGCATGTAGGTGCATGTGTGGTTCAGTAAAGGAAGAGCGAGAGAAAAAGGCATACAAAGCAAATTACATAAGATCCTAAATTGCCGTGGCAAGACAAAAGAATTGTCCCTTTATCATACAGGAACCCAGCAGTGCACTTGTATTTGACAGCCATGTTAATGAACTTTTGTCTGATAAAGTGCAGTTATAGGGTCCACACGCAGTGGTAGAAAACTAACACAAGTAAAGGACGAGCGGGGTGGTACCGATACAAACAATGAACGTGCTAAGCACGGAAGCACACAGCAGTAAACAGGACGCGGCAGTCCGTCCAGTAGGAATCTCACACTCAGGTGCGATTTACCGGACGTGGGGGGATTTGGCGCTGTTTCCTTGTTCAGGCTTTGTTCTCTGCGTGTAGGCCTCGTTGTTAAGGCTTTGGTTTTTACATGTAGGCCCTTCTTTTGTTTCCCATGTGGTGAGGTCCCATCTAAAAAATATCATGATATTATCATGACAAGATATTAAATTTAAAAAAGAATATGAAGAAAACTGTGTTCAGATAGAATACAATTTGAGAGGCAGCACGATTGCATACAAAGTCAATTGAAAGATTAATGTGTAACCTTCAAGTCTCACCTTTGTCAGATGTAATTTAGCTCTTTCTCTCTGTTTCCTGACTCTATATAGTAGCAAAATAGAAGCAGATTGCCCATATGTGCCCAGTATTGTGTGGAGTCTGACAAGAATCTAACCAAAAGGCTTATTATCGAAAGATAAATCCTTTTAATTACAGCTCATTAATTACACTTCTCCCAGCACAATGGTTTACCAGGCAGTGAGGATGATTGATAAAAAGATGTTACACATTGTTGGGGACGGAGAGAGAGAGTGAAGGACCTTTGCTTGTGGTGCCACTGTAGGAAACTGGAGGAGAATTGATAATGTTTCAGTGATGAATGATAGTGCCAGTACACCTGCGGATCCTGTTAAGGAGCGAGGAGAGTGCTGTTGATCTAAATCATTGATGGCTCTCACCGATGGCTCACGCTGAGGTCCTACCGATGAGATGAACAAGTTCTTAACACAGAGCACGTTTTCTATTAAAGCAGTCACTGTAACAAGAAGTGAGCAGGTGTGGGGCTCTTTTCGCTGCTCTGACTGCTGTAACACTGACAGTAACAGACACCATGTTTAGAGTACAAGGAGGGAAACGTGTTCTGTGGATACAAGCGTTGTTTCTCTTAGAAACACACCTCACACATTTCCTCCTTTCTAGTGCTTACATGATGAATGATTATTTGTCTTACTGCTTTTGTAATCTCACATACTGCATATTTCATTTGTTTTATCTGTGCAAAAAAAAACCCCAAAGTGTTCAAAGTGCAATAACGAGCTGCAGTTTAACGCAGGTTTGTGTTCTGTTTCTTGTTGTTTCTTGGCTGTAAGCAGTGACTTCCTGGATTCTCCTCACCTTGATGACAAGACTCCACCAAGTCTTGTTGTCACAGAAACTTTTTTTTTAATGTAATAAAGTATTACACAAACAAGATATAATTTGTTAATTTGTGGGCAGAGTGAATGTCCGTGGACAAGTCATTTTAACATTACTTGACACACAAATCATGGCTGGAATAGTGTTGTGTGGATCAGTTCGAGCTACTTGGTTTGTTTCCCATTTACAGAGGCAGGGCTGTGTACAAACACCAGAGTTTTTTTCAGTGCATACACAGAACGGACAGCTAGCGGACCGTGAAAAGATATTTGCTGAATTTGACAAAAAAAAAAAAACGTGTATTGGATTAGAATTGCATACCCCACCTTTAAGCTCCAAACATTCCACTTAATAAAGTTATTTCACAACAAAAAATAAAAAAATAAACTAAAAAAACTAAAATCTGTATTTTACCAGAAAAAGTGCTTCAAACTGTGATTCTGGTTTTGATTTGGTCTGTCCTTTATCTTTGGAACAGGAGGAGTTATTAATGAATGTGTCTTTGTTTTAGGGTGATGAGAAAATCTGACAGGTTTGCCCCTTATAAAATCTAACATAAACTTTATTGATCCCACAGGGGGAGATTTTAAAATTGACTCTCATGTAGAACTTAAATGGATACCCTGGTATTTGCAGGGGGACAAGGATATATCAGAATTAGAATCAGAATCAGAAATATTTATTGATCCCGGGGGGGAAACTCTTTCGTTACAGCTGCTCACTATCACGTCAATGCACACTTGAGAATAGAAGGAATAGAAGTACTAAGCAAATCAAAATGTAATATGCTATAATACAGGTAAGATAAATTAAGTACAAAGTGGATATAAGTATAAAAGCAAAAATAAGTGTATGTACCAAAGTGGATTTAGTAGGTTGATAAGTATGTACAGTATAATACAAAAGTAATAGTGCAATAATGAGTACTGTCAAATTAAGTGTAGCTTATTAAGATGATTATGAGATGGTGGATATTGCACAGCAGTAATAGAAGTATGAATAAATATCAATAAATATGGAATTTAAATATATTATATATAAATACTATAAATTTTACTATAAATTTTATATATATTATATAGTATATTGCACAGGAGTATTAAACAGAGAATAATTGCACAATATTTAATTTAATATTTATAATAAGTATTGCAGTGATGTTAATGATCAATGTCCAGTTTAGTGACTGAGGGTCATATAGACTGACACTTAGAGGGAGGAGTTAAAGAGTTTGATGGCCACAGGCAGGAATGACTTCCTGTGGCGCTCTGTGGTGCATTTTGGTGGGATGAGTCTTCTGCTGAAGGTACTCCTTTGTTTGACCAGCATGTCATGGAGTGGGTGGGAGACACTGTCCAAAATGGCATGCAGTTTGGCCAGCATCCTCCTCTCTGACACCACCAACAGAGAGTCCAGCTCCACCCCCACAATGTCACTGACCTTACGGATCAGTTTGTTGAGCCTGTTAGCGTCCGCTACCCTCAACCTGCTTAGAAGTTAATGTAGCCAGTGATGTACTCAGTAAGCCCGTCAATGTCCTCTCCATGAGGCTCACAGAGTGCATCCCAGTTTGTCACCTCAAAACATCCCTGAAGTGTCTCATAGGCCTCCTCTGACCATCTCCTTACTGTCCTCTTGGTCGTTGGAGAAATAAATTTACAAACTGATAGCTTTTATGATGTTGTTAAGAACGAGGATGATGCTCTATCATTATGGTTATGGATGCACAGCAGCTACATCAGTTCAATGTAGCTCTTATTGTTGGAGCACACACATTATCACACACTCTCATCATTATAACATATGTAAAACAATCTCATGGTGGAACGCAGCTTTAGAGGGGATTTCAAAATGAGGCCCTTATGGTGAGAGGAGTACAGTACTCCACATACTGAAGTGGCACTTCTCTAGCCCTGCATAATTCTAGCTTTTCTGTCTGAATAGAGCAGTTTTTCTGTCTGTGAAAAACAATTACTAAGTTGTAATACATAACAGATGCTAATACATGGAACAATAGTCTGTGGGCAATAGATACTGATTTACTGTCTGGTCTTTTACCATCATTTATCAGTTTATCTATTGCTATCATTGATTCAGAAACACTTTAAACTGAATGTTTTCCAGAAATACATGTGCAGAATGGAAGGTGGAGTAAAGTTTTCCACTTTCAAACTTCCCCAGGGTGACAGTTGGATTGATGTTGGATTTGCATTTATCAATATAAAATGTGTCTCGACCCACAATAGACCACTGACCTCCCCAGGGTTTTTCTTCTGCATTCTGCCCAATGCATGCTGGGATGAACAGATTTTTTTTTTTTAAATAAAAAATTATTTAAAAAATTCTCTAATGCTCCATCTGTAGAGGACAGGAGAACATTTTTAAACAACTCAAGAAGACTCTTTTTTGTATAAGAATAATGTGTATTTTTTCTGTGCTGCTGCAAATGTGACAAAAGTCTTGAAAAGAAATAGTAGAAAAAGAGTTTAGACAATATTACTAAGTCTCTGAGGATCAGTGTGGGAGAAGCCTTCTAATAAATCCTGTCTCCCATCCGCATAAATAAAAAAATAAAAATAAACTTTGCTTTGAACCTCGTGGCACTCATGTATGACTGACATGGTATTTTATGCCAGGAGATCTTGAGGTGAGTTTCTGGTCGATTGTGGAGCGTTATGAAAACTTGGTGAATGAAATGGCTGAAGGGAGAGATTTTTCACAACATACTCGAAGAACGCCTACCAGTGTGTCTGCATGTGCGTTATATTGTATTGTACTGTATTCTGAGTACACATAATGTTTACTTAGGTGAGACCAAAAAGACAAATGGTGTGACAAGAACATTTTAAGTCAGGTTTATCTGACAAATCATTTCTTAAATAATAACATTTTAAATACTATTTTTTGTGAAATAAATATGGTCTTAAAGAAACTGCACATTCATAAAAAAATATATTTTTATACAAAGTTGAGCTAAAAGCCTAACTCATCAGTGCCTCTGTATGAACTGCTGCACAATCTCCCATAAAGAGATGCTTCAGAGCTCAAGACAGCTATAAGATGGAGTCATAGTGCATTCACAAGAGATCACAAGTATGGGTTATGACTTACTGTAACTTCAAAAACACTGACGCTAGCTGTGCTTTTGGTAAACTGAAAATAGTTGCAATAAAGAGCCTTCAACCAACTAAAACCTTATTAGTAGTGTTTTTCACAAGTTTTTCTTATTAAAAGCAATTAATACTGCTACATTCAGTATCCTCCTAACATGTAGGATCTGCCAACAATGTTTCTTCTCATTTCTCAAAAGGGTGATAGCGCATTTACAGTTAGAGCCTCTAATCTTTGGAACAGTCTGCATATCTTAAAGCCAAATCTGAGATCTTAAATCCAAAGCACTTTTTACTTTTAAATCCCCTTTAAATACCTTCCTTTGGGTGCACAGGTGGTACATGGAGGCCCAGGGTACAATTCCTGGTACATTCAGCCTGGTCGTGCATTCCAACGAAGCGGCCGTACTCGTGGGTGGGAAGCCGGTGCTGGTTGAAATCCCTGCAGCTGCAGTGACTCCTCGCAGTAATTGGTCATGGTGCTGCATGAGCTTAAAACATGCCACTTGATCCATTTTAATTTCTGTTATTGTTTATAATCTTTGTACTGTTTGTTTACTGAATCCGCTTTTGATGTTCTTTTATTGTATGACTTCTTTTGTTTTATCATGATAAAAATAAGTATGATGATTATTATTAGAAACTATTTGAGGAAATTTTCATTCAGTTAAAGCTCCTTACAGGTGAGACATCATCGATACAGAGACGCAAACTCGTAAGACATCATCATAATCATGATACTGAACACTCTGCCATCTTTGTTGTAGATTATTTCACTTAACCCTCACCAAGAACATGAGAAAAATTATGGATGTCAACTTTGATAATGCTAAAAGTTTCTAATATTACGCAGTGTGTATAACAAAAAAAACATGTTTTAATTTAAGACTATATCACAACTTAAAGACACACACAAAGAAGATAAGACAAAGAGATTAATGAATGATGCTTTTTAACAGCACACTGTTAACTTGACTAATGGGAAAGCCCATTAAACAGAGCTGACAGTGTGAATACAAAATACATTAGGTATGAATTATGTTATTGACAATTACAAACACTGTCTCCATAATCAAACAACACTCCACTGAGCCACACAAAAACATTCACATCACTCCTCTGTGATACTCTACGACATGATTCGATGGTATAGAAAGATATTTGACAATATTCATTTATCCTCAGGATATTAACCTCACCAATGCAAGAGGTCTGCAGCCAACTTGGCACAAAATGCTACAACAAATATTAAAATGAATGTGTTACAATGGAAGCCAACAAACTCAATTCAGTCTACGTCCGCATTGGCAATGGGTTTTCCTATAATTATACGATCTGACCAAAGAAAATGAGCTAAATTTCTCTGGGAAATAGTGTGAAGATGGTGAAACACTTCAGGTAAAATGTGCACAGCAGACTGAGATGAGTAAATGGATGTTTTAACCTTCTGTTAATATAAAACTCAATGACTGGGGCTTCTTTTTGCCAGCAGACATGCTGTGAGACAATATTCAGATGCTACAATTATCATAATGTTGTGGCTATACGACAAGTCTGGCTGGAAGTGGAAGCAGTAAAGTTGAGAAGTTTTAAGCCTTCAGCACTAAGACAACAGAACTAAATGCTGCCGAGCAAGAAACATATTTTCCATGTCTTTCACCTCAGGACCAGTGATGAACGACTGCTGTAATGGATCTGAATAAGAAATGGAACCAGCCAAGGAACTAGTGTGTATGGCCTTTTGTGGATTAACTGATTGATCATAAAATGTTCCTGGATTAGCCAGTGAATGTTGATAATTATTAACATAAAATATATAGATGAATTAATGAATCTCTCCTCAGAGGAAGCAAAGAGTGGGCTGACGGAGTTGTGTTATGCATTAACTGCCAGTGATTTGCTAATTGTAATGGTTTCATGCAGATCATCTCTGCAGTTCAGAAACTTTTGTGCTTTTCTGTCATGTTTTATAAAATATGGTGAAAATAGAAGTGTAATGAGGGGTACAAAATCTTTGCATTTCAGAGACATGTGCACTTTCTTCACTTCAAGGGGCGAGCTTCTGCTGATATGTGTATTTAATTGGGTGTCAATTCATTCCTAAGTGTTTCCCAGCACATTCTGGAGCTCCTGGACTGTAATGGCACAAACAGTCACATCATGTAGCCCCAGTTGTCTAGGTCTTCTGGTGGAAAATAATTATATAACTGTTAAATGTTACATAGAAATCTATTTGAAATGGAAATGCAATAGTTCCAGCAGCAGATCAACTGGATAAGCTTAATTTGTGTATGTGGGTGCTCATGCCAATGCACTCATTATGCATTTCTTTGCAGTCGAGTCATGAGGCTGTGGTACAATAAAGGAGAGCTGTGAATCATTAGTGACAGTGCAACAAGGTTAAGGAGACCGTCTATCAAAGTAGACACAGAAGAGTTAAGATACTTGCGTGTGGGTGCCTGCATGTGGGTGGCCACCGAGGTGTGTGTGTGCATTATGATTCAAGATTTAAATGGATAAGGGATTCTCAACAGTGCTAACAATAATGTTGTACAGTTTAAAATTCTTCTTTTTACGTGCACCTTCCTCGGGGAGGTCTGGGTGCAGTGGTGCAGGGTCGTCTGCAGGTCAGCACTGCTAGAAGTAATAAGGATTCAGTCTGGCTTGAGGACATTTCATGAGGGTGGATAATTGCCATATTGGGGGCTTGAACTCCGTTTCTCCAGTTTAAGGATCTTGCTTGTCATTAAGCTACCATGATGTCCTACGTTTCAAACTGAGAAAATAAAATGTAATTGCTTGTTATTGAAGTACTTCCAACTTTAGACTTTTAATTGACATCAGGCTTCCTTTGACTTCATTTATTTTAAATGAGGATTTTATGATGTTAACCTTGGGCAAGGCAATCATCCTTGTCAGTGAGTCATATCCAAGAAACAAAACTCCACTATTGAGCAAAATGGTTTGGCTCTGGGGGAAATAGAAATACTACTAATACTATTATCATGACCAATATTATTAGACAGCAGTAGCAGCAGTTATCAATAACTGATGTGTCATCTATTTTCCAGCATCATATCATCACTACTGTAAAAACATGGCCATCCTACCTTCTTTAGGACATTAACTATTTTAACTTTTTGATGAATCATGATTAAAGGCCAAAGAGTTGAAATAAAAGGCACCTCAAGCTGAATTCAAATTCTCTCACAGCTGTTTAAATAAAGTCAGAAAAAAACTCAAAAGTAGCCTACTGGAAGTTTGAAAATTGAACTTCAAAATAAAAGCAAGAGCTAAAATGTGCAGGTGGATCGTAGTGGGGGGTGGGGGGTGGGGGTGGGGGGTTGTCTGCACATGGAAATGTGGTTATTTTACAGTATAGGGGGAAACAAAAGTAAGCAAACAAATAAATAAACATAAAGGCTACTGAATGGTTCAAATGTGTTCTTTTACATCACTATGTTTGTGGGCATGATCAAGAATGTAAGCTAGTCTGTATATTCTAAATATGGGTTGGCCATATCTAAAACAGCAGTCTATCCGAGTCTGAAAAGTCGAAAGTTTAATGATTATCACAAGTTATTAGAGCCCAGAGTGATGTTTTATAATTGTCTACATTAAGAACCAACAACACTATGTAGGCCTATTTAATTTACAATGATATGAATCAGTGAACAGCAGCAAATACTCGTATTCTTACTAATGTAGACTAATCAACAAATGCTTGGTATAAATACTTATCAAATTCATCAATCATTTTAGCATAAATTAATTTAAATAGGCCTAACTATCACATTGGTCCCATTTTTTATTATCTGGCCAACCCACCTCATTAATCACACTTGGAAGCTGTATCCGAGATCCGATTGTGTCATTTATTTGCAATTTTTAAAAGTCCAGCAGCGAGGATTTTATTTTGGGAATTCTGCCCGGAAGTTTAATAGGTTATTGTGGCGGGCTTGAGCTTGGTCTCCGCTGCTCGCGACACAACCGCACGCAGCTGCTTTTATTTCCCAGCGCTCGAGACGCAACGACGGGGAGGGGAGCTCGCGCTTCTTGCTCCAGGGATATCACCTCTGATGGACTTGATGTAGGACAAGAATACGCAGTTTATCTCTGATTATGGCCACTTAGGTGTTAGTTACAAGTGCAGTTTTGCGGGACATAAACTGCTCTAATGGTCACAAGTGTTTGTACCAGCACCGGCTTTAATGTGTTTTATGTGTTTGCGCTCAACAGTGAGGTAGACTTATTCGGGCTAATTTTACAGGAGTGTCGGCGTGTGGTTTATCCCGTGGATGCGGCTGTCGGGGTCGGTGTCTGAGCCCTGCAGGATCAGCCTGTCATAGGGCATCATGGTTTCTCTGGTTCTTCACAAGTGGATGAGGAATATTTCTCCCGAGATGTTGCTGCTGGTGCCGATATTGTGGTTTTTACCTCTGACTGGAGCGGCTCCTTCTCTGACTACCGAGCAGCTGGACACGGGGGTGGTAAGTTTTCTTTTCTACCTACTTAAGGAGAAGGGGGGCTCACAAGTTTTTCTACCTGCTAGCTCCAGCGAACGCGGGATGGTGTGTCTTTCTATAAAACCCTACCACACCGTGGAACCGTGGGGTGACAGGTTTTTCTCTGCTTTCTTGGGCTACTCTTGACCGTCCAGGAAAGAGCAAGTGTCTTCTCCGAGTACTTGCTATGAATTTTAAAACACCGCTCTGCAGTCCAGTGCACGAGGCAGAGTGGCGGTACACACCGCATGATGAAACATAAAAATGTGTATAGGAACTTTATTCACTTGGTCAGGAAACATCCCTTTCCAAAAAAGAGAAATAAATTAAAAACAAATAAAAAAATCTATGTGTTCGCCAAGTTGCCTGTAGGTCGTAAAGACTAAATGTAGCCTATGTGAAGGGATTTGCCTTGGCGTTATATCGAGCTCTTTCACAGTATGCTGACATATCCTGTGCTAATAAGATGACTGGAGTTCACTGGGACAGACTAAACCCATGAGACATCATAGGTTATTTTATTAGGGCTTTTCTCAGTCATGCCTATGAAATACCCCATGCCAAGTTCAGACAATTGCTGTTTTAAAAATAGAGGATCCCACACTGTATTCTAGTCTGGTGGAGCAGTAAGTAGAGTGAGCTAAACAAATCCCATAAAACAGGCAGCACCATTGATGAAGGATATAAACAAATCGATTTAAACTGAAATCTAAGCCCACATTGATACTATTCACCTATAACAGATCACCGCAAAAAATCTAATTAACAGTGAATTTAATATATTATCTTATATTTTCATGTATATGTTTTGCATGAGTAGCCTAATGAAGGAAGCCACACAGACTGTGAAGTGGTCAATGGCTACACATCATCATCATAACAGACCCACAGTGGCATAAAAAACCAAGAGTTGTAAATATACTGTAGGCCAATGTGTGTGTATTCTTGCCATGTATCCACATAGATGGATAATAATACACTGTGCTGTATGTGAAATATGAGATTATTCAAAATTCCCTTAGAAAAAGTTTTAGTTCTTGACTTGTAAAAGCTGATTATCATCTTCATAATTTCATCCCCATTGAAGCTGCATTTTTCTACAATTTCATTCCTCAGGGCAGCATCAGCCCAACTTCTGTCTGGCTTTCTTTCAGCCCTCAAACTCTTCTTTCTGAAACCTGCGCTTGGGGATTAAGTTTTTCTCAACAAAGACTAGAACAAGAGCACCAAAATAGATCAGTTTCTATGTCTTTACTTATATTTTGCGTCACGTGTTTCTTCCACCTTGAGGCAGCGTGCCTTTCCTTCTTTGACTCACTACTTTTTTACACATCTAACACAGCAGATGCTTTAATTGTGAGATTGTATGGGCCATGATTTTTAATCTAGTTCAGACTGTGTGTGGGCGAAACAAAGAGACTTCAGCTTAAACAAATAATGTTTATGCTACCAAAATCTGTACAGAAGTTACATAATCTAAGAATTTGTTCTTAACAGAAAACAGCACACACATTACTTTCAGTAAGCTTCCATTATCCACGTTTTCTATCAGTGTGAAATACCCAGACTCATTGCTGAGGCGGATGCCAACAACCCACGACATCAGGACATTAGCTCTGAATTAATTTTTTCTGGTTTTCAAAGAGGCCATTTTGGCCACATCTGACAGGGTTTTCATCCCCACCTGTACACACTTCTTCCCTGTAATGTAGCTTTGGCCACACCAACCAAAGCCTTGAAACAGGCTGTTGACTTTGACTTTAACTTCTTGTCTTGTTTTATTTTCCAGTTGCAACATAAAACCATGCTGCTCACTCTGAGCACCAGCCATATTTTCCAGCTTCATCTGACCATTTGGGAATATATAAACAAAGAAATATTGCAGGAATCAACTTGTCACTCAATTAAAATACTTAATTCTCTTTCTCTCTGAGATGATTAGTACAGTAGCAAAACAGAGGAGGAAGGTTCAGGATTATAGAAATAAAAAAAAAAAAAAAAAAAACAAATTTGTCTGTCTGTAGTCGGTTGGACCCTGATCAGTCAATGATTATTAGCACAGTTATGAAAGTACATGAAAGCACTTCAGCTGACACGTCATCCTGGGTAAAAATAATAGGTTTTACTGTTGTAAGTTTTGTACTAACTCTTGCACATTCTTGGGTGAACTCCGACACTACAAACACAGCAGTATCACCAGATGAAAAGCTGTGGTAACAGCAGCGATTTTCCTCCATTTACCATGGCAGACAAAATAATACTCAGGGTGGAAGCTTTCCTGCATTTCTAGATAGAGCTTTATCATGCAGTCCAAAGTGGCGCTGCAGCCTCCGTGCAGCCTGTGTCTGAGGGCCATAACTCTTGTTGTGATGTCTTTGATGCCTTGCCCCACTTCATGTGCCAGTAAATTCAAAGTAACACTGCCAGTCCGGTGATGGATACAGACCTGAAAATATCCACATTTATTCTATGGACTTGCACTAAATATGCCTCTTGTTGGAGGTCACTCAGTTCATGCAATAAAAGCCTGATGTTAAGCTTCTTTTGCCAGCTTATTTTTTGCTAAGGAAATCCATTCACACATCAAACTGACAAGTAAAGTTGAACATTACTTCGATTTTTTTAATAAGAAATATCTATATCATCTGCTAAAAGTCCCTATGTGTAGGGTTTGAGAATCTTATCTAAAACATCTAAAACATTCTATATCAGTTTAAGTCTACGCTTTACCTTGCTGTCAGACAGCCCTTTCCTTTGGTACTATATTTTTCTAAAACCACTCTTGTAGCATGTTACACTATGGAGGATGATAGACCAATAGCCATAATGTACTGGGCATTGATGGTGAGGTTGTCCAGGCAGAAGAAGACATTCATTCCCTAGCACCACAGCATATTTCTCACTTTGAAAAATGGGAGCATCTGAAAAGTTACTTGCTTTACTCTTAAGGTCCACCCTGGAAGGCAAAATGTAGGAACTTCCTGTGCCTACAAACCACAAAGACATGAAAGTGCCTTTCAAGTTTATCGTTTTGAACCAGTCACCCAGCTTGACCAGTTCTTATGAGTAAGCAGGTGCAATGATCTCTATACTGTGCCTGCAGGTCTCATATATTTTTTGGGTGCCAAGAAATAGCTGGAATACAGACTCTTTCTTCTGGCATAGGAATAGGATGTCTTTGTAGAAGCTCCTAAAGCTCCAGGGAAAGTGTGTCCTCCTGCCTGTTGTTCGGAGGCCACATGTGACTCCCTCACTCTGGAGATAACGGGTAGTAGAGAGCAAAAGTTAAGTTCATAGTCATACCTATTCCACTAAAATAAGTGACCATATGCTGAAAAACCCTGTTAGAGGGGAAAGCATGAGTGAAGTAGAGCTCACTGCAGCACCTTCTTGGAAGAAGATACAACTGATTAAGGGGGAAAATATAATTTAGACATACAGTGTTCTCCATTACCTGAGAGATAAAGAGTTTTCCTGCTTTATTCATTGCAAAAACAGAGATTCTCATGTTAGATCACCGATAGCTAAGACAATTTATTTAGACAATGTAATCTAACTACAGCTCCTAGTTTATCATGAAAGACAGACAGAAAGTATCAGTGTAGACAGCTCCAATGATGATTAGTTGGCCAATGAATGATCTCGTGTCACTGGGGTGCTGCTGGGAGCCAGAGGACACACAGCGAGCATCATTCTGTGCCACTGGAAGGGCTGTAAAGTACAGATATGATCAGATGATTGTACACATCTTTCTCCAGTGTGGATATATGCGTGTGTGTGTGTGTGTGTGTGTGTGTGTGTGTGTGTGTGTGTGCATGGTGGGCGTTTGTTCATGTGTGTCTGATCATAACTGCTATTCACTCAGGACACCCAAACAACCATCTAACCACAAAACAACCCTCCGATCTCTGTCATTGCTCCTATCCAGTCCCTTTACACTTCCTTGCCATGGTGCTCCATCACTTGGCATGTAGCTGAGATTGTGAATCTTATGTATGTTTTGTGTCTTCATAACAATCTCACACTTGAGTCCTTAAGTAACTGAACCGCACACTCAATCACAGATCAGAGGTATTCATTTTATAGCTTTGCTGATATCTGGTTTGATATATGACTGCAGAGTGCCGATTTGCAATTTCAGCACTTGAGGGAACTGAGTCATAACAACTAAAATGTAATACGCTCTCTGGTTTTTGCTCATCGTATTATGTTCCTCATGAGGAGTATTTTCTCCACCGAAACAGAACCACCTGAACATTCAGGGCTTCCCTTTTGAGAAGCGAGAGTGATCTGACCAGATTAGCAGCTGATAAATTACCTAAATTACTTTAGATTCAGCCACCTGTGTAATTTTTATTCATTAAAGAAACATGACCAATGATCCTAAAACCTTGCAGATTGTGTGTGTGTGCGTGGGCACGCGCGTCTGGAAGGACAACCACACCCCGCCAGTCCATTTCTCACTCTCATTTTCCTGTTTAATTTCTTCAATGACACCACCATCTGGCATCAATTCCTCTGGAGCGGTAGGCGCCCCTCTTCTGCTACCATACCTCTGCCACTCACTCTCCCTCCCTGGTGGAAATGAAAATGATGAGTTCTTATCAGGTATTGAAATTATATCAAGGAGCAACGGCAAAAACCAAAAACAAACTAATTATTTTCAGGAATATGGGAAGATGGGGTTTAACCCAATTAGTCCGGCAGCTCAGTCACTGTTTAAATGAGGCTTGTAAATAGTTGCCTGTATTATTCATTGGTTATGATGCTTTAGTGAACTAACCCTGACCCCTGTGAGGTCAGAAAGGTTAGTGGCATTGTTTTATTTGAGTAAAACCTGAGTAACAGTTACTGAGTAAATCTTTGTTGTTGCCCTTTATCAGTTTTGTCCTGTGCTATTTGTTAGTTATGACGCTGTTGTGTCACCAAAAACCTCACAGATTACACTGGTTAGCTGTGTTACTGTTCTGTAATGAAGTATCATATTTGACACCTTCACAGTTCTAATAAAATGCATTTTTTCTTACCTAAATTATATATGCATATATAATCCATTCTAAATATTGACTGCAAGTATTCACTTCAAATAAATCTTCATTTTCAAATAGTCCTGGGTATTCTGAAAAAGAAAATGTGCAATTCATCCATATTTGAAGCCAATAACAGACTTCGAGAGGGATATAACTGGAAGAAAAAAATGTTTTTGGCCTGGGACTGAAAGGGTTAAAAAGTGAAGTCGGGTATTCTGGAATAAAACTGTTATTTTGATAATAATGATCCCACCAGGATCCTTTTTGTGATTCTTTTAGTATTATGCAATTTACAATCCTTTTGGGTTATTTGGCATGGTTAAAAACTGCAAGGTTGCTGGAAAGAAAATGTAAATAGGGCTCACTAATGCTCATATGTTCAGTAATTAGGTCAATCATTTAAGTGTAGCTGGTGTTCTTAAGAGAACCATAACAGTGACTCAAAGAGCATTCAGCACCAAAAATAAAATCCTAGCTTCAAACATGCTCATGGAAGAATATCCACTCACTCTCCATTAATCGAGAATAATGCCATTAATCCTCCAACCTCCACCCAACAATGGTTCAGGAACTTTTAGAAACACAAGATGGAAAATGTACATTTTAATAATTCAGTTTTTGTTCTGATGGGTATAATATGGAAATGATTTCCTTTTCAAGCTCTGTTTCTTATACAGCCAGTCTGGCTGCCAACATTAATATCGTGTTTGCCTGTAATTTGTGTGCATTTCTCCTACATTATATTCAGTCCCCTCACTCTCTCAGTTTCTTCCCTTCCATTTTAATCCTGCAATTCAAGTAGGAGGCTTTCTTTCCACCAGCACATCATGGTTCTTCTGATTACACCCAGAGGCCCAGGGATAGAGGAGACTCAAAAACATAATGGGACGCAATGACAGTCAAGGGAAAGTACGATGGGAGGATTCCTGCGCTGAAATAAATAGTGGCAAAGAAGCGAAAGCATGCTCTAAATGACCAGGAAGAAGATGTGAGAAGAACAAGGAGATTCACATCTGTCAAAATTATATCTGTATGATATTGCTTCATTGGTTGATTGTTAGCAATAGCTAAGTGGGTGACGAAGTATGCAGGAATGTTGAACCGCATCAGAAAAACCCTCTGGATGCTAGTTTCCATGTAAATCTGTTATTACACTCTCAGCCTGGATTATTAGGATACTTTTAGCACCGCTGTCCCACTTCCATCAAGCAGCGTGACCTTCTGTCTGTAGAAATGCATCGTGGGACTCATATTCAGGGCGAGAAGATTATTTAAGGAACAATGTCATGTGGGAGAGGACTTGAATGTTGGGAAGAGTATATTTCTCCATAAAGATTGACAGAGAGCGAATTTTCAGCATGTAATATATAGCTCATTCTCAGCTTCTCAGGAAGAGGGAAACCAGTCCTTAAATTCGCTCCTATCCAATCTGTCACCTCAGCCATGTTAAGCGTTAAAGTTCTCCAGAGACATACAAGTTTCTGAGACTGTCAGCATTACTGAGGCGTTTATGATTTCCTCAGAAACCAATTCTCATGGTCTCAAGAGCCCTGACACCTCATTGGCTGCCACCGTAGCATGGCGGTTTGGGACTGATGTGTGGCAGCTGCGAGACTTCTGCATGACGCTTTCTGACAATGACAACACATCGATTTCCAGATGAAGTTTGACAGCATGACTTCATAACTTGATTTACTCTAGGCGATCCCTGTGTTGACTCATGAGAAGAATAAATAGCATTGTCAAAGAAGTCTTACAAGACTTTTGGCCACACACTCCCAACTTCAAATTGAAGTAAAGCAGTTTGAGGCCCGAAGAAAATCAGCAGACATGGGGCAAAGGTAATGTTTTTTGGTAAACAACAGAAGCCACATGTATAAAGATCCGTACACACAAAAAAACATGCATACACCACATCCCACACATAAACTGGTATTTTAAAAAAGCAGAATGTGCGCTGAGAGTGTGCACATCTCACATTTAAGACCATGCGACTGAATATATGCAACTAATATGCAACATTATTCTTTTAGGCTGTCAATTTCACTGAATGTGTGATGGTATGGTAGTTAAAGGCACATTATAAAGTTTATTCTCAGAGCTGTGTATTCAATTTCTTTAGATTGTTTTATGCTTTTGGTGTTTTCCCTTGTTTCATCAGTTCCCTGTGTGTATGTGCTTCTTGTTTCTTTGTTGTGAAGCACTGGACTCTACTTTGATATGACTGCTAGAAACTCAATCATTACCTTTCCGACATTTGCTGCCAATGATAGTTTACAGGTGCATGTGTGATGGACACTATGGGCTATATTTTAATCATGCAAGCACAACAATCAGCGAAAAGTGGTAGGCAGGGTTCCCACGGGTCCTTGAAATCCATGAAAATTTGTGAATTTGAGGGGGAAAAAATCAAGGGCCTTGAAAGTTTTTGAAAATAGACATAAGTAGACATGGGTGATTGAAAGTGCTTGAATTTATATATTTTATTCAAGAATAGAGTTTAGTTCTTTTGATTTTTTTCTTTACTTAAAGTAACATCACTATAATACAGCAGCACAGTTGGAACTGTTCACACAGTCAAGCCTCTCCTTTTTAATTGTTGTCTGTGAGCTCCTGAGAAGCCTGCTAGCTCTCATTATAAAAAATTTCAGCATTGTAAGAGTAATTAACCTTGATCCATGTCACAAATTATGCCATGTTGGGTCCTTGAATTTGAGAGAATTGGGTCTGGAAAGTCCTTAAAGTCTTCTTTGTGTTTAAGAAGGTGTAGGAACCAGGGGTAGGTCTTGGGCACACGCACTGAGTGCCCTTTTCCACATATAGAAATTAATAAAAAAAATAGTTTGGTGATGACAATTATATGATCGTATCAATCCAACGCATTTTCAGTCATAATGATACTGTATCTCTAAAGGGTCACATCATATCGTACTTGATGTTGTACAGTAGTTATTTAAAGAATAAAATTTACAGTAAAACGCCATATTTGGGGGTTGGGGCTAAAAATTGCGATGCAGAGTTGATGAGCCCCGGTAATACAGCGTCTGCTTCATAAACAGGCAGAATGCAGAGTTGTAAGAGATGCGTGTGTGGTTATTTTGGAGCAGCCTGGTGTCGTTTGCATGTGATTTAATTAAACGGTTGTGCATAATGGCACTGCGCTGTGGCGCGGCACTTCTCAAATTGCAGGCTGCAGATTTATCACATATATCTGTCCTGCTGCCTTCAGATGGCTGCAGGGATTTAATGAACTGAAGGAGAAGGTTTTCTAACAGTATGAAGCAGCTTTAGATAACAGATACTGTACTAACCACTCATGCATACTGATTTACCAACATTTGTGCTTTAACCACATTAATTTTGTTGAGCATTGTTTATTTAAAATAGTTAATTTACATTTTAAGCATTATTCTGGTATTTCTGTGCATTTGCTGAAAGTATAGTTTCCTCTTGTTGACAAAATCACCAAACTGGCAGCAGTTTGACTCTGCACCAGAACCAGATGTGGTTCTGAGGCGTATAATCTCAGTGCAACGTCTAAGACCCAAATTCCACCAAAATGCCTGATTTTGTGCTGCCTCGTTTGAATGAACCACCCACCTGTTTGTGCCTCTCCTCCCACCTGTGCACCATGCGCTCTGCTCTCGGCCCCAAAATACCACGTAGACGGGAAAATCAAATTTCAAGGTCAGGACCAGCGCCACCATGAAAATAGGGCCCTATGGGTGTGATAACTGGCCACAGTTATACATAGGGATTGCTGCTCTGGTGCTGATTGAGGACTTGGCCAATGCAATTCTGTGAAACTATGTTTCATCAAGAGACTGGAAGAGCAGATAGAGGCGTTTTATCTGCAAACAGTCGATTGAGGGCGTGTACGTCCATCTATGCCGGCTAACTGTGAGAGTGGAAATCAGGCTTGTGCACGTACACCCAGTTTCACAATGAGTGAGATTTTTAAAACAGAACCATGTATATGCACGGCTTTATGAAGCTGACAAAAATAATGTGTTTGCATATTTCTGTTTTTTTTGTACACAAGAGTTTTAATCCTGTCTTCATATTGTTTTGGCACAACCAAATGGCTGGTTTCATGGCTTACTGTAACTGTGTGTTAGAAGCAAACGGGCTCACTCTCAGGCTCCCCATGTAGAAAACCCCAAATCAACTCCATGTGGCCATCCTATTTAAACTGAGGCATCCCGCCCACTTCTAGTCATAAAGCAGATCAAGGTTTTGGTTGCCAAAGCTATTCAAAGGACTGACCAGATCTTGTACTTATGGTGGTTTCTGGAGTTGTGCTGCTTGCATGTTAAAGTTAAAATAATCCAGAGGCTCACTAACTGAACTGGAGGAAACCCCAAAGCAACCGAACTCCTCTGAAGTTCAAAACTGGCAGAATTGTAAAGTTTTTATTAAGTTTTATTAATTGTAATAAATACATCATGTATACATCATGTATGTGTGTTTGTATGCATTCTGTCAGAATTGTAATAAATACAGCATGTATGTGTGTTTGTATGCATTCAAGGATAAAGAAAAAGGCTGTTGCTTCTCCAGAGCAAAATGCATACTGATTTTCATCGCTGACATTGGCACAGGAGTGATGGGTACTGCTGGCTTTTAGTTTATTTCATATCAAGCTGAAGGACAGTTTGTGCAAAAAATAATAAAAAAATGGGAAGAAAAGGAAAAGAAAAACTGTTTATGTGGGGAGCGTTTCATGTGTGCTTTGGAATTAAATTTCAGTACTGTATGCTCTCTAAAATGAAGGGACATTTGTCTGTATGTGAAATGAAGAAAACGGGAGACAGACAGAGAGACAAATTGCACAACTAGGAGACGTTGGGTGTTCAGCCAATGTCTGTGAGTTTATTAGAATTATCATAAAAGCTTGGATGCAATAAGCATTAAGGCATAAAAATCCGACTTTGCTACTGAGAGCAGAATCACTTTGTCCCACCGCACAATACACAGCCCCATTAATTTGGAGAGTGACTGTTACATTCAAGATTGTATCTTGAGGTGCCCATTAGCTCAGCAATTATTCATTGGCTAATTGGGTATTTGCAGTGTTTTTTCTCTCTCCAGCCCATGGGAGACAAACAAAAAGAGTTATTTCTCAGTATGCCTCTCCCTAAGTGACAATTAAACTAATTACATATTCTCCACAAAAGAACAAGTAGTTTAGTGATCAGACTGTTTTTTTCCAAATACTGTAAACTACCAAATTAGAAATGACATCAAAGTTCAGGATCATGACTGACGAACAGAAGTTACTTATAGCAGGTTACAGCATACACTCATTGCATAAGCAAAATAGATTCCTGTTTGGCCTTGATCGGTTATCAAAAAATTGATTATTACACTGGAATAAAACAGCAACACTGGAAGTGATCTCAGGGTGCTGTATATGCTCGCAGAATGCAAATGGGGTTAGCTGAACTTTGTTTTAGTACACAGACCGCTTATGGGAGGCTGGAAGCATGTGCCTGCATGGGTCCAAAATCTTGGACCTACAGTACCTGAACATGAAGTACAAAAATTCATTTTCAAAAGAAAAAAACATACGATCTGAAAGGGACCCGAGAACAGTCAGACTTGATCCGAATAGGATAATGACACCCAATCCATTGTGGTCCACCTGAACAGACCCAGATAGAGAGAGAAAACCAACACCGGTAGCAACGTGATGCTACAACTAATTAATGAGACACCGCAGTTAAAAATAAAAACAAAACATGCCATGTTTTGTTAACACTCCATCTCACGTCAAAATACAAAGACACCCTACCCGACCTGTTTAGATGAAATATAATTTGGACTGATTTCAGATACTAGGAAGGGAGTTATACTACTCTCAGTTGCGTATTTTTAGTAGTGGGAAAAATAATATATTTTCTGTGGTGATTCTGTTTTCCTCGATTCGTGCACCTCAGTCTGTCCGATTCTTTTAACACACCATGATGAAATCACGTTTAACTGGTCGTGATGAATGTACTGTTAATCAGGGACAGTCATTCTACTCCTTTATCTTGTTTAGTTTCACCAAGTTTAATTAACTGATCCTGATAAGTGTTCTATGGCTCTTCCAAAGACTTTATTCTTTATTATCCTTACTGACAAAAACATCACTCTGTGCATAGGCATTGTGAATATGGTCTGATTCAGCTCATAATCTAGATAAATGAACACTTCATTGTTACTTATTTTGTTGTCATTTTATATGGTCGGAACAGAGTCTACAACCGTTTCTTTTTGGCTGAGTCTGAGCTGTAATTTTGGATTTTCCAGCAATCCAAATGGACACATTTCGGATTTTATGAATTGAATGGAGAAAAGGAGTTGGAGGAGAGCCATACAGTATGCAAACTGGGTCATGGAAAGATCAAATATTTCAGCAATACAACTAACATTCACATTACATTTTTCCACCTGGAGCTGGATGACTTGTTGATGCCAAGCAGCAAGCAGATAACCCTCGAGCAAGTGTCAAAGCAGCGCACTTTTTTTTGTTTTCTAGTTGAATATTCACACTGTTGGAGAAAATGCTGACTTTCCCACACATGCAACCATAACCACAACAAGTTGGCTTTTGCTGTGTTTTTAATTGCAGCACCGTCAGTTGTAATAAAATCTTAAGCTACTTAGAGATTCACGTCACAGGCAGAAATAAACTGTACTATAGTTTGCTGTCTTTTTACTTGAATTCACTGTCTTTTCACAACAAATCTGAACTCAGGCTGTGACTGTGTATTGATTTTATTTTAGATGCTGATATTTATTAAAGTTGTAGGTGCAAAACAAATCCTCAGATTTGACATCCTGTCCATGGTTGCTTTGACACTCATTATGATGGGCACAGAATTGAAGCTACATTCAGTGAGTAAACAGTACACAGTTGCCTGTGCGGCTCTGTGTTCAGCCTGAGTGTCTGCTGCGAGGCAGTAAAAGTGACAAGACCAGCATATGTTAGCATATGTAGGAGCTCTATATCTTCAGAGGGCAATCACCAAGGCCCAACTTTGCACATGCTCCCTGAGTGAAATCTGACATAAACAGTTTTTGGTTTTGATTTTACATTTTTTAATATTCATTAGCCCAAAAATATGTGTGTTGATTTTTATGGTTTGCCTTTTCCCTGATCTGCGAATGCAGGATCAGGGAGCTACTGTATACAGTAGCTATTTGATCAAACTAACAGACCAAATAAAATTTTAAGACAACTAGCACTGCATACTTATGATTGTTTTATCATTAATTAAATCAAAATTAAATTAAAATGTATTTTTCATCCAAGTAAATGATTAATTATTCATTCTATATGTCAAAAAAAACTAACAACTAGGACTAATGGTCAGAGCCTATGGTGTTGTTTTACTTATTTTGTCTGAACAAGGTTAAAAAACTCTGGGATTCGGTTTTTAATGATCTAATATAAAGAGAGGCTGCAAATGCTTTCATTGGAGAGGTTGGAACGGATAAATGTTGGGGATTTTAAATGATAAACTACTTAAAATAAATTATTGATTTTTTTAAAAAGTTGGTTTTCCCTCAACTAATTGCTTAATCGACCAGTCATTTCAAAGACAACTTTATGCACCTGGTATTCCTGTGTATGCTAGAGGCTGTTGTCTATATCAAAGGGTGGTTGTTGGAGTGCATTGCAATTTCTAATGCATTTTTAATGCATGTAAAATTTGAATGAAGGTGCATTTTTACATCTCCAACCAGATACTCTTTATAACTGTGCTTGCTTAAAGCTGCTCTATTGTTTAAGGTACTGCTGAGGTAAACTAAAACCCTGTAGCTCCACAAACTCAGTTATACTTCTTAGACTTCTATGTTTCTCCACACTCCTATCTAGTGGTCTTATCAGATTTTGTCAGCATGATAAAAACATATTCATTATATTCCAGGACTGTAGGGCATTCTCTCTCCTTTATCTAGCTTCCCCTATCTTTGTCCCATGAACACGGACTTTGTCTAAATCTTCACTTTTTTTATCCTCTGTGCAATTGTCAAGCAGATTTGGCTAGATAAGGAATTTGTGCCTACGGTGACAATAGGAAGGTGTATGTATTTTGCTATACATACAGTATATGTGTATGTACTTGCTTATGCATGCATTGTGGTTGTTGATTGGTGGGTTGGCTGTTTAGTTGGTTTTGTTGTGGCTGTTTTTTTGCTTAGGTCGATTTGGTATTTTTGTTATAGTTTGGCAAGCTTTTACAGGTATTTGTGGTTTCCTCACAAGTGACAGGAATCAGCAGGGATGTTCTTACAAGATAATTTGTTGTAAAAGTGCTAATACAATATGTATTAGGATTTTTGTAAGTAATATACTTTTATCATATTGCATGATTCTTTTGTGTGATTTCTGGTTATGTTTTTACTATTGGACTATGCGGAACAGTGGATTAATACTGCCAGTGATTTTCAATACCAAAAGTACTTTTGTGCGTGGGTTTTTTGCTACTGAAATAGTATTTCTATGACTGTTTTTTGGTTTGTTTTTAAACTCTAAATTTGAACTATGATTTAATCTGGACAGGTGCTGCATAAAGTTAAATCTCTGTTGGTGTATCGTACCCTCCATGTTTGATTTCTTTTTCCGTCCTATGTGCACATACTGTACTTGTAAGTGTGTAAATGTGTTATTTCAGCTGTGCATTTTTAGTGCTGTTTTACCCTCTGCGGACATCGTAAAAGTTATTAAACTCGAACTATTTTTCCCCGACCACCAGACTGTCATGAGTGTAACATGAGCTCCATTTGGATTTCTCTTCTACTACTGACTAAAATTCTCCTGGTATACACTTTCACACTTAGCTATGCAGCTGGACTGTGCTCTGTTAATCAAGCTTCTTTTTACCATATAGCATCACAACTTTATCCACAGGAGGTGAGTTGAAAAAAAAAAACACACACACACACACACACACACCACCGTCCCATTGACATCCATCATGGAGAAAGAGATGCATTAACAATGAAGACATAGACGTGTAACTGATAGACCATGAAATAAATTGGTTCATACACATGCCTGTGCAAACACACATGGGCAAGCTGCCTGTATCAGTCTGGAGGTGTGGCTGTGTCACCCCATTTCACTCCCGGGCCAGAAGTATTGCCAGAGTTTGAACTTTGACTTCATTTCTAGCCTACAGCCGTGTCAAATAGCAAAGCAAACACACTCCCTCTGCACCTCATTTTGTCCAATTTAACTCTCCATTCTTCAGCCTTGAAGTTTGACTTTGTTGTGTTCTGAACTCACTACTGCAGGCTTGAGTGTCTGGCTGTGGAGGAATCAGCTGATCCACAGCAGGCCTGCCGCTTCTTTGCAGCGGTTTTATTGCAGTAGGTCCAGTACAACTTATCTTAGTTTCTCTTCCTAATGAAACAGCACATATCCAGCCAGCTCATGTCGTTCTGCAGGTGCAGCATACACACATACACACACACACACACACACACCAACATCCTACCTCTTCTTCCCTTCTGGTACTACTCCTCTTTTCTCAGATAATGCTTTGGTGGTGTCACAATAACTGCTTGTCACCAAGTGGTGTGTGTTGTACTTTTTCACAGCTGGGAGCTGCAGGGGTTTCTAAATAAAACGCTGACTTCTTTGTTGTTCTTTGTTAATATAGCAGGTGATGAAGTTTTTGCATGCTGGAGGGTGAAACAGCTTGTGTGTGAAAATGAACCAACTAAAGTTTGAAGCCTTGTAGAAATGAGTTTGTTTGACAGGTAAGGAGGTGTTTTGCTTGTGTTGTCAGACACACTAGCACGCATGAGGTATCACATAGACAACATACACACTTACAAAATGTTTGCCTGAATCCAGAGTGACAATATCCCAGAGTGCAGCCTGAAAGAGAGTTCAGGACAAAAAAAAAAACTCTGACCAGCTAAAAATTCCAATCTGCTAAGCTTTTGCCAGTTCAATTCACTGGGCAAATCAAATACATGCTAGTGCACATTCCAGGTAGATTACTTTGGGGCTTATACCATGTATCATTGTGCTAGTTCTACTGTTTACCAGGAAAGCATTTAGACGGATCAGCGAATTGCTGCCATTGTAACAATCTAGAATTGTAAAATCTTGCATAACCCTTTCACACCAAAGGCGCAAGTACGACATTACGCAGAACAAGGTCAGTTATTTCAAAGGAGAGTGAGGCTATGCCCTCCTGAGTAGCTGCACGAATTTAGTGCAATGCACTGCTTTGATTTTCTGTCTGACTTTGTGGCCAAAGTTGAACTCAACAAAGTTCAACAAAATTTGATGGGACTGAAGAAGTACTGATTTAAACTTTGATCCCAAGTATTCTGACCTCCATGACATGCCATTGACAGAAGGCAGATGTTGTGATGTCAAGACGTTATGGCATGAATTTAACTGTAGAGAAAAATTGCCAAGTTTTGTGAATTCCTCTGAATTCCTGGAGTTATGTCACTCTACTCTTTGATCCTGGTGGGACTTCAGAAAGACGGATAGAGACACCAGGTTAGAAAATGATCCTAGTTGTTGTGCAGAATGGTAATGCTTTAAGTAATAGTCATCATTACACGCTCTAACTCGCAGAGACTATATCCTGAGCATTTGGTGTGGAACCAGCGTAAACCACTATGTTGTGTCTTGGCAGCTGATAAACCCAAAGTGGATTTCCTGGTTTGGACTTTAACTTCTCAAAGGTATCCAGAACAGCATGCCCACACCAACAGAGCCATTTTTATTTTGTCTGAATATAAATTCCTACCCAACATGGGAAGAGATCTGGATAGTGTGTGTGTCTGTGTGTGTTCAACACCAGTTGCCACCGGTTCTCAGTGTGTGTTGTAATGCACTGGCCCCATAGCTAAACCCTCAGGCCTATAAATTACATAAAAGATCCATAAATACACTCATATATATTCCTACAGCTTGTTTGAACTTGGAGCCGACAGAGATACCATCTCTCATATACAGTATGAGAGATGGTATACGCAATACCAGCCAATAAACCTATAAATAAAACTAAATGGAAAAGAAACACATCTGTCTTAATTCAGTGAATTTATTTTGACTGCCACACATAAAACATTGTGCAGACTGAAACCCACTCACAAATTCACCCTCTCAGACAAACACTTAAAAGTTAAGATTATTCCTGGCAGAGGATTTATATGTGAGAGTTCAGCAGATCTGCATGCGTGTGTCTACTTGTGTTTGGATGCATATCTGTATATGTGTGACTTTGCATATTTCTTCTTTATTGTGGCATATGGGATGAATGCCACAGTGGGGACACTGGGCAGGCGTTATTCAATCCTTGTGTTTGTGGGCTTTGGCTGGGTGCCATGCCACATTACCGCCCACAGAGAGAGGAACTTCAAAGAAGGTCTGGGGGCTTTTTCCCTGAGTGGAGCCACTGAATCTTCTGCCTGTTAAAATAAACTCCAGTTACGGGGACATGTCCTAATTGGCTCCAAAAGCCATCAGTTTGTTTATCTTTAAACCTAGGCTGACTTATTTTTACTGCGTGCACTCTGTGTGAAGCCCCTCTGGAGCTAACATAAAATATACCATTTGGTGGATAATTCTGTCCAATGTTGCTCAGAAGTCCACAACACTCTGACAGCTGTGGAAAGACTGACACCTTTGTAGTGTTAGTGCTGTGCTCTACACTTTGATGGGACCACAAGAACAATTCATAAACCCACACATAGCAGCTCAGACACATAAAACTATGAATTCTACTTTTACTTAAATTTCTACCTAATGTTGCATTGCAATGCAGTACACACAGTTTTTATTTTAGCAAGTAACATAAAATTTATTCTTTTCTTTATGTTAACTGCACATTTTACTTTTAAAAAACCACACATAAATTCATATCTACTGCTAAAAAGGGCTGTTTCCTTTTTGGTATTCAAAACAAACACAAGATGTAATTATGTCAAAGAGGGACATGCAGCAACATCCCGCAGCAGATTGCATTTCGTGGAAATGTTGTTTTAGCACGTGTATGGCAAAAGGTTTGTTTAATTAAATGTACATTGTAAAGGAGGAAAAAGTCCAGACCTCAGGTCTCCGATAAAAACACACTAAACTTAAATCAGAATCAGAAATACTTTATTGATCCCTGAGGGGAAACTCTTTTGCTACAGCAGCTCACTATCACGTCAGTGCACACAGGAATAGAAGTACTAAGCAAAAAAATATAATACACTATAATACAGGTCAGATAAATTAAGTACCAAGTGGGTATAAGTATAAACCACTGCTTCATATAAACATGCTATGACTCTTGGCCTGCATTGGGAAGGACTTGTGTATATGTGTATTTACAGTACACATTTGGTACTGCATGGTGTTCCATGAGCTGGATTGGTAATGTTGATAGTTTTGCCACAATGTAGAGCCTGGCTGCGCTTTTCTGTTACATCTTCTGTGGATTCTGGCTCATCATTTTTTTTCCTGATTTTTGTCACAACCTGGAATGGCTCATGCTAACATCCTGCACACCTTTGCACACTTGCCCTGAACAAGTGGAGCTGCAATGGCAACCTCAGATGAAGAAACCACAAAACCAGCAGCGTTTTTCTTGTAGTTCTCCCGCCTTCCATTGACATCAAAAAACATCACTGCAAACCATACTGGTTGTGGGCGGCTGTTGCTCAGGTGGTAGGTCGAAGTGTCCTTGAACAAGATGCTGAACCCTAAATTGTTCCCTAAGAGTAGGCCAGCACCTTGCATGGCAGGCTCCGCCACCATCAGTGTGTGACTACGCGCGTGCATGGTGCAGCCTATTTACCATTTACAGTGGTATTGATAGTATAGTGACATGCCACTCCTCCAAGTTTGAAACTGGTAAAATGTTCAACAGAACTAATGGACACATGAAAATGTTGTGTGTCTCTGTAGGTCACTCTGGCCAATGTGCACAGCTTGGGAGTCATTACATGCATTATGTTACATTGTTTTCTGTCAGATACTGCCAGCTTCCCTCTATTACCAACTCTCCATCAATCCCTCCACCCTTCCCTCTTTCACTGCTCCATGTTTAACAGGATTGAACAAATGGCAGCATCCATTAACCAGGCATGTCTAGGTCACTTACTGCTGAAGCTCTAGGTTAGAGAGGTACCAATTTTAAATCTCTCCCTCCTCTTTCAATATACGTCTCTCTCTTTTTCTGTCCTCCTCTCCCTCAGTCAACAGACAGGAGTTGTGTCTCAGCTCTCTGTAGAACCAGCTGTCTCTAAGCCAGGGATTAAATGATTCACTTACCAGCCGCATTTTAATCCTCGCTGTCACACTTTCGCTCTCAGATGCACACACACACACACACACACGCACTTAGTTGCTTTACGTGGGTCCACTAAATTGAATTATATTTGAATTATATCTGAGAGTTAGATATGTGTAATTAAACATTGACATTCGACTGTGAGTGGAAACTGGGTGTTAAAGCAAGCACATCCAGCAGAACGTATCCTTACAACAAGTCAGCCATGTGTTCCATTATAAGCACATTAGAAGGAAGTACTTGTCTAATGAGGTGATTGAGTGCTTCAACAGGCTGGGGTGTGTGCCATCTGCTTGTAGCAATAGTGACTTTGAATCCAACAGATGACTATTATTATTATATGTCACTCGCTGGCTGTCTTTACTGCTTTAGTCCACTGCATGTACAGAAGTGTCATGCTGGAACAATTTTGATAATTGATTGATCATTTAGGTCATTTATCAAGGAAAAATACCCAATGTTTGTTGGTTCCAGCTTTTCAACACAAGGATACACTGCTTTCCTCTGTTTTACATCACTGTAAATTTTATATCTCTGAGTTTTTGACCGTTTGTCTGACAAAACAAGCAGTTTGAAGATATCACCATGGGTTCTGGGATAATTGTGAGTTGTGTGAAGAAAATGGGTAAAATTATATAGACATAACATCTTCATGGTCTTCTGACTAAATATTTTCTTGATGAAGAGGAAGATAAACATTCAACCACTGACTCACAGTGATTCTGGTGCCAACCTTGGCTCCCTGTGTTTTGGTGTTCCTGCTTATTCATCATTTCTTTCTGTGTTTGTTTTAACTCTGCGCCATGTGCTTTTTACTCAATTTAGTATGAGCTTGTGAATGTGCCAGCTTGCTCTTGATGTCCCAAGGATATTATATGACTAAACCCAGCATTTGGTGAGGAGGAATATAAGTTAGAAAAGGAGAAGAAAGAATGGCGGCCCTCTTGACTGCTGGAGGAAATACAGATTTCATGTGGTCTATGTGGCATCTTGTTCGGATGACACATAAAGCAGCAGCCAGCACTGCTGCACCACAGGGCTGTTTACTCTTGCGTCTTCCTGTACTCTTTTGCTCATACTGTATGTCAAGTCTGGTGAAGTTGACACAACCCTACCGGCCTTACAGATGCCTTACATCGCCCAACTGGCGATGTGGTGCTCTGAAAAAAACTTAATGCTCAACACACTTAAAGCACTTGAGCTGAGGGTTGACTGTGTTAAAACCTCTCACCTCATCTTTTCCTATAAATCAACAGCACAGCTGTGAATGTGGTGGACTCCTTATTCCTAGAAACCAACATTTCCAGCTCTCTATCATGACAGGAAACCAAGCCACCATCGTCAGAAATGCCGCTCTGTGGCTGCTCCACCTCTGTGAACGTTCCTGTGTGTACCATCACTGTGTGGCGTCTCAGTACCTGCACTTGCACCATAGACAATCTGCAGCATGTACTGTTGTACACAAGACAAAGAGGCTAACCGGCCACCACCTGCTCTCAACAGAGAAACTGCACGAGGGCAGAGCCAAGAAATAAGCAAGAAAGTGCTCAGCTGACCCTTCCCACAAAGGAAACCATCTGTCTCTGAAGTCCCCCCTCAGGAATATGATACTGTTATGAAATATCTACCACATCAACAGCTCCTTATCCAATGTGGTCTCTTAGCTCAGCAGGCCAGCTAAGATTAAATTAAGTCATATCAACTGAAATACTGTTGTGTTAAGATTATATTCTATTAATTGCAGCTCTTACAGTAGAATGGAGCACACAAAAGTAATGTTTTAAGCGGTTTAAACCAAAATTGTAGATGATATTTAGTCTTATATCGCTATATCAATAATTAATATACAGTATGACCCAGGTTAAGCAAAGGCTTTTGTCAGTGGGGTAGTAGCTAGTCTGGTCATAATGTGGCCAGCTTCCCACACACAGATTTACATCCCTCCTCCATTTTCCATTGTACTTACTGGAAGGCACAGACAGTGCAGATTCCCGCTGTAGTGTTAGTGATTATTTGCTCTCTGGTGCCCACTTGTAAAGGGACATAAGAGCTTATATGTATCATCTCTGATGCCTACATTTTATTAGATAATGACTGCAATATATCAGATTCGGAATGTGAGCACTGTGGCACTGTGGCTACTGGAAGCATATAAGCGTATGTATGTGTATGTGTGTTCTGCTTACAATCAGCTTTCTCTGCACATTCAGCCCAGTGTATAGTTTACTTCATGTGGGTAAGTGCACTTAATGAAAGTATTCTTCCAACCTACTCTATTTTTTTGTGTTCCAGCAAACACATTATCAGGGTTTCTCTATGTAAATTCAGAAATATAGTAATGAAATAGATATTGTTGCAGTCTGCCTACATGGGAGGTAATGTTTTATTTTTCTTTATATATTTTTATGAAGTTTGAACTTTATGCATATTTTACTGATAAGAACAGCATCACAATAGCAGACAGGATGCAACTGATGTTTGTAGCATGTAGAATGCAACAAACCTGGCCTCTCTATTTGGCAAAAAGAGACAAAAACTAGACCGCTGTCCCTGCAACAGGATGCCTCCTAAGTAAAAAAAACCACAAAACTTTGCTTCATCAGAGATAGTGATCATATCATCTAAAGTTTGGATCCAGAGAAAACGTTTAAGCAGCGGCATTAAAGCTCCAGATAAGCATAAACCATGGAAAGAAATCCTCATGCTGTTAATGCTGCATCAGCTGGAAACTACACAAAGAAATGAACTGATGAATAAAGAAATGGTTTGATTTAATATTTTATGTATGTCTTGCAGCCAAGAGAGGACAGGAGAAGGTCAACACAGTAGAAATAGATGAGAAATGAATGATGCACATTTGGAGAGGTTGCATTGATGGTGTGTGAACTCCAGTTACCCCCAGGATTGAAGTTATCGCATTACACAGACTACATAATGCTGAAAAAGTTATGAGAAACTTAAAATGATTGCAAGATGCAATCTAAACTATGAAGTTGGCTTGCCCACTTGTTTTGCACTTTACATGGCCTTTTTGAAATTAGTTTATTAATTTTATATCATACTGAAAGGATTTGAGTGTTGTTTAAAATAGAGATTGAAGGAAACAAGTCAAATGTCTTGTTCTTTCATAATGTATAGCTTTTAAAAAAACATTGCTTACATATACCACGGCAGAGAGTGGAATGTGATTTATATTTGCTGAAATAGGTGTAGTCCTGAAGATTTTTAAAATTCTGTTTTTACCTACTAACAAATGGAAAAAAAGATAATGTTGATGTTGATTGAATCCAATATCTCAGTCTTGGGAAATCTTCATTTGAATATTGCCATGCTCTGCGTGGACGCTAAATGCCTCCTGCGTGAAGCATGAATCTCACTGGATCTCAGCTGAATTATATTTTGGAAGAAAAAGTAAAAAAAGTCCAGTCTGTATTAAAACTTGAAAGTGTCTAGTCTCTAAGTGTGATTATTATCAAGCACGTTATAAACGGATTTAATATTTATGTGAAATGAAGATGATGTTGAAATCAGGCCAGATTTCAAATCCTTTCCTGAATGAATGCCTGACATTGCAGTCCATTACCCATAATTCCTCCATTGTGTTTGTCCCTTTCAGAGCCAGAAGTGCCTTGCTCTCAATCTGTGGCCCACAGGCTGTGTCACTTCTTTGTATCCCCCTTGCTATTTCATATAAAACTTTATTTTATTTAACTCCTTTACAGACCTTTGGCGATACCACATTCCTGCATATCAAATTTGTCACCACACTGTGTTTTATTTCTGGAACACTTATGAAAAAGTAACTTACAGCTATTTAAACTACAATCTGTGGAAGTCAGCATACCTTGTCAAGAGCTGCATGTACTTTAGCATAATTATTCCCTGAATGCCCATGCAGTTCCACAAAAAGTCCCATGTGGGGTTTTTGGTGACACTTTCCTCAAAAACAAACGTAAGTAGAATTTAATAAAAGGTTTGGTCAATGAGAATCAGTGGGTGATCATGTCAAATGCAAATGTCTCAAGTGTTCATTCAGTGTTCTTTAAACAAAAGGGCTTTTGCACATCTGTCTGTTCCTAATGTTGCCCTTTGGAAATAAGTTTTTCAAAACTATTGAGACTGGATGACTCGGCACTGTACTATAGCCCACTGTAGCCCATGTGACACTAATAACTTGGGATGGATGGATGGATGGAAGGTGAACCATTCCATTGTCATCAACAAACACAGTATGCTTTCAAAAGTGTTTCTTATTCTATTTTAATCTGCTATCAGTCATACACCTTCCTTAAATGGGCCTGTGAGACATCAAGAGAGAGACTAACTATTTTTGAGCAGAGGAATGATGGAAAGGCACAAAAGACAGATAATGTCTAGACAGGCATTAACACTTTTTGTTGCCTGCTTCAGTTTTATGTCGAGTTTAATGTGTCTCCAAGGCAGCACTCACATCGCTATTTCAGATGTCAGAAACAGACAATTTTCCGTGTATTTCAATAAGAGCTACATGTTGATGGGTGGCATGGATTGACAGAGTGCAGTGCACAAAAATAATGTGACCGACTCTTTCAAAAAAGATTAAAATTCAGAAACTTTTGACAGAATTCAGGTAAAACGTATTTGCTGATAGAATCCATGTGTCAATGAAATCTGTACAGACAAAAGGTTTAAAGTTTTGCCCACAACAACATTCGTTTCTCTGAATGTGACAAATGCAAAATGTCCTTTATGAACACTACCTATAGCTATTTGACAAATGACACTTTGTGTAATAGGATACCGTATATGTACCAAGCTGACCAGGCTATTTTCTTCAGACTGGGAAGGTGGATACCAACTCATCAACTTCTAATTCTTCAGCTCATATCTGACTAAATATATTTACACAGATATATGTTTCAAACCCATTTTTAAACATTAAATTATGCCCATTCGTGTCTTTCGTGAACTCTCCTCAGTTTGTGTCCAAAATACCTTTGTTTTGATTTGGAACTGTGTGCTGCTCATATGCAGTCACTACAGTAATGCAATGTGTGACAGATGCATGACTTGTTTTTCATTGTATACAGCCATACTCATCTTCTGCTCCTTTAATACCTGACAACAGTCGACATTATATCTGCAGGATTGGAATATCGAGTTCTATTCAATATATAAATTGTTTAAGCACTGTTCCCACAAACTCTTTACAACTATGCAAAGAAATGAAATAAATCAATATTTCATTTGAACTACTGCAATTAAATCTGACATTTTGTCTCTCTGTCAGATAGAGGTTAAAGTGCTGAAGCAGCTGCATGTCATCATTTTTTCAGACACTGTTGATTGGCCAGAATGAAGAAGGCTTAGCATGGTTGAGTGACCTAAGATTACTGTGAAGGCAATGGAATCTGTGACCTGCAGCACCTCGTTAGATAAACAAATCTAAGAGTCTACAGCCATGCTAGTAGCTCTGTGAGGCTGTACTTGAGATAAATGCTCATATCAGCATGCTAACATGCTCATAATGATAGCATGTTGATAGGCATAATGTTTACCATGTTCACTGTGTTAGTTTAGCGTGTAAGCATGCTAAAATTTGCTGCTTAGCACTAAACAGAAAGTACAGCTGAGGCTGATGGGAATGTCATGAGTTTTGCAGGTATTTGGTCATAAACCCAATTATGAAATCAAATTTTGACCAGATGATGGCGCTAGATGAAAGGTCAGGGAATCAAAGTTATTACAATTCATCCTCTGGGGACCATGAATGTGCACCAAATTCTGCAGCAACCCATCCAATAATTGTCGAGATATTTGAAAAAGTAAGCACAACTGGCAGCATCATGGTGACGCCAGTGGAAAAATCGGGGGATTACTAAAGTCATTAAAATACATCATCTGGGGACCATGAATGTCTGCACAAAATATTATGCCAATCAATCAAGTAGATGTTGAGATACATCACTGCACAAGTGAAAACTTTAACCTGCTGGTGGTGCTAGAGGAAAAGTCAGAGGTTCACCAAAGTCGTTAGAATTAATCCTCTAGGGACCTTAAATATGTGTAGAAAATGTCATGGCAATCCACGCAATAGACGTTCCCCAGGAGCCTTTTCTCTGAAGCAGATAAATCTGCATTCCCAATATTCCCATTAGGCCCTGACCAAGGGGAGCTCATCCATCTTGCTAGCCATCTTGGTTGACCTTATGTATATTCCCCAAGACAATGGATGGAAGGTGGGGTTTAAATCTTCTGCCGCTCCCTCTCACCTTCACGGCTTTCCTCTTTATCTCTGTGTTTACTCAATTTGAATCTTTAGACACGGGGAGGGCCACAGTGTCAGGACAATCACCTCACCAGTGGAAGAAGATGGTTGGAAAGATAGCAAAATAAGTGAAATGGAAAATAAAGGGTATATGCTGAATGTAAACAGCAGTAAGTTGAACACACAGCCGCAATATCATCACTTTATAAAGTTATATTATATAGCCTATTTACACATCCAGCGGAGACAGGGAAACATTAGCATTCATTTGGGGTCATGTTTCTAGCAACATGATGATAATAAATCAAATGTTCACTCCTGCTAAATATTACTCCTCTGCTTTGGTCTCCACCAACTCCTTAGAAAACATATACAGTATGGCACTTTAGCTCGCTCGGTGCTTCAGCTCACTATGATTACCAGCTAATTGCTAACATTGTTAATGTGCTGCTGGCTCGTACATAGCATGCAGTAGGTTTATCTGTTTTTGTAAGCTGAAAGAGGCTAAAACACATTACACATAGTCATTTAATCCCATGTTAATATATAAATATTGACAATTCAAGCTTTACGTTTTGGTTCTTACTGGTGAATAATAGCAGAAAAATTTAAATCAATGCAAGAGACCCCAATGATATTCATCCAGTAGTTCAAAGATGTGAACAGCCTGTGCAGTACAGTCCCTCCAACCATCGTCAGTTATTCTCTTTGTGCAGCATCTCTATCCTCTAAAGTACACATACCAGTACATGAAGAGTGAAATGATGCTCCTCTCTCCAAGTTTCCATTCAACTTGTCCTTCTTACCCTCTCTGACATCATGCTTACAAGTGTGACTGTCACAAACACACACACACACACGCACACACACACACACACACAGAGGAACTGTAGGAACATCTCAGATTAAGCATGACCTGGGGGTCAACATATTCTGTTAGTGTAATGCACACACAGCACTACTGTTTGAGCTTCTCACTCAACACGTTGTATCACACACTCTTACCAGCTACACACAAAGCATCCATGAGCCTTCTGGGTCTAATACATTTAATTTACATTCTAGGCATTTATTTGTTTTATTGAGATTGAAGATATTCTTACTGTACATTTAGAATATGATAACATACAATAAAGAATGTTGGTACTATAGAGGGAATAAATCACTATAAAGATCATTATGGAGGATAAAGTGAAGTATGTTAATTAATAAAAAAAACACAGTCTGTACCTCTGCTGTACACTTAAAGACATAAGGGCCTCTGTGAGTTGTTGACCTTTACTTTTCCAGACCATAAAGTAAAATGACCTCAATTCTGAGCAGAGGAATGGGAGTAAGAGAAAAATGGAGTGGAGGGAGTTTAAGTTCAAGTTTAGGCAATTTATTATCAACTGCATTACAATTATAGCAGCACATTTCAACCCAGTGAAAAGCTTGTGCCTTGACTACTCTCATGGGCAAAATACAAGATGTTTTGCACAGTATAAAAACTATGCACAACGACGTATTGACTACAGAAAATACAGTCACCATATCTAGTCTACCTCATCCCAATCCATTTGCAAGCTAATTTCAAAGATACTAAGTAGTGGTTAAAAATACACAGCATATAGTAGATCAAAATAACACCATAGTCTATTTAGAGTTGACTAGTGGTGACTCATATCTGTGACCCTGTTGGCTTGCTATTATTAAGTCTGCCTGTGGACAAATGAAAAGCTAAAATGAGTGTAAACTATGATTACAAATAGTGATAATGTAAATAAATAATGGCCTATGTGAATGTTTTTTTTATGTTGCCCCACACCCTCTTGTTGCAGCAGAAAAATACTGCATATGTGTGTGTGAAAGCTATACATTTTTCTGAAAGCCAGAAAAATCATTTTTGTTAAGAGTCTTCAGGATATTTAAAGATACAGCGGGATAATGTGTGTAGCAAATTCATGGTAATCCATCCAACAGAACAAAAGCACAAATAGAAAAACCATTGACCATCATGTTTTTGCTTGACTATGGAGATTTCCCCTATACTCTCATGCTGCTTATTCCACCTTAAAACAACCACTGTGCCCTGTGTTTCATTACAGGAGATATACTGTATATTGCACTCATCAGCAGAAAGGCAAATTTGGAAGTGGTAATTTCCACTGCACATTGCGATTTACTGGAATATGGGTGACTCTATTTACAGTCAGTGATGATCTCTTTAGTTTTGTCAGCACTGAGAAAGAGATTATCTTTACACCACTGAGATACTGTAAGTCCTTCACTTCAGCCTGTAAGCATCCTTGTTGTAGATCAGACCAGTCATCTGGAGGGTGTTAAATCACAGATGGGGTCTGGCTCTCTGGTTGGCGGAAAGTCTAGTTCATCTTTCTTTGACTAGAGAGGTCCTGTTTGTGAGAAGCAAGACAACAGGTGAGGGAAATGTATCACAGAAAACAGATTATATATAGGCTCAGTTGTCACTTTTTACTGCCTGTCAATCCTGCAGCAATGTTTTGGTGTGATCAAACATGTTTCTAAGGCTGTACTGAATATCACCTGCAATTTCTCTCTCCCGCTATTTCTTATATCCTGTTTTTTTCACCGTCTCTGTTTGCACAGGTGAGACTAAATCCTTCATTTCTTCAGGAAATGGTGTTTGCTTTAAAAGTCTGCCACTGGTTTCAGTTTTTATGAGCTCCTTAGTCAAACACACAAGCTGTCATTGCCTGCCTGTTATATCATCCCAGTGTAATGCTTTAAGTAAACGATTTCTCAGAATAAGCCGGTGATATAAAACGGAAAGCTGCTCCAACTGCTTTGGAGAATGATAGCATCGCTGCAGTTATTTCATACACTCCCTGGGTGTTATGGAGAGAAACGGTTTGGAGAAATCTTCTTGGCTGAGAGGAGAGATTTTGTGTTGATTGATGTGACGCAGAATGGGGCAGGAATTTTTTAATAGACTTTTTGGTGGATTAGGAGATGTTTTTTGAATAGTCCCTCTTGTATGTGTGAGACTGTACCACATTACATACAGTATTTAGATACAGTACAGTAGATTCCCCTTTGGTCAGTTTTCTATCATTTAATCCCTGTCTCATCCCTAACCATCCTGCCGATGGTTTCTTGCTATTCCACTGATTGACAGTTGAATATATGTAGCAATGCACCAATAAAGGCATCGGGGAAGAAGACTGCTAGCGAGCAAAGATTGATGTAAACAAACCATTTTTATTTAAAATACTTTAAAAAATCGGCTCTGCAAAGGAAACACACATTTGTAAGACCTCAAGGGTACACACAATGGGTTTTGTTAAGAAACACTGAATGTAAACATAACTTTAGTTTGTTTACAAAAAATCTTCACAGGGCACCTTTAATTGCTCCCCAAGATATTAGAAATTTCAAACAAATTAAATGAAAAACTCAAAATCCTAAATGCTTTAGCAGAATAATCACTGAAAAAATGTATGAAGTTTTTAAAAGAAGGAAAAATGGCAGCAGAAGTCAAATCCTTCCTTTCTGAGCATACATGTGATTACTTGCGAGCTACTCTTAAAGGTTACTCCTACCCTTTGCTGTGTCGTTTGATAGATTTCCAAAAACTTTGTTACTCCTTAGTTGGATCTTTAGAGAATTTCTCAAATTAGCTTCTGTATGTTAGTATAAAAGAGCCATGGAAACTGTTGCTGAATGAAGACTGCAGTCATCCAGCACAACTTCAAGTCTTTTCTGTAAAGTTCTACTCAATATGAACCCTTTTCTGTCTGCTTTGTAGAAGCACTTTAAAGCTTCATAACCTTTTAACGGACGGTAAAGTAAAGGTCTGCCCTTGTTCCCGAGGCATTTAAACAACAATGTAAACGCTAAAGTTGCCACTGCTACTTCATTGGACTTTGAGAGACAGTGAGGTCGTGGGGTTAAGCGTCTCCCAGTGACTCATTTCTTGTCAATAAGCCTGAGGTCAGCTGTTCATTGGGAGAAACAGAGTGAGGTTTTGTCAGACAGTGGAGCAGGATGAAACAGATTGAGCTTTATGTAGAGGCTGAAGGGATGGCAGGGTGAACTTTGACCTTTTTGTGAATCGGGAAGAGAGTTCGTCCCATCTGGCAGGATGTGTTCTATGATGTTGGAATGACTTCAATCTGTAACAGGAGGATGAGGGAATGTAGTTGAGTTAAATACAGAATGCTCTGTTTAAAGGCTGTTTATAGGCAGTTTTTGTCTACCTCTCTGGTTTCTGTGTCTTCCTGTCTCAGTGTCTACACTCTCTTTCTATTCTCTCATCTTTATGGTGAGTATCACTCTTGTTTTTCATCACAACATGCTTGTAAATACATGAAGCATTGCCCAAACAGGCAGGGAGCAAGGCCGTGAGTCCATGGAGACAAACCTAAGCAAAAATGAGAAAACGGTGGTAGACAAAGAAAAGGGGAAGCGTAGGAAGAGACGGAGAGATGAAACAGAACAAGAAATAGCTACTGTAGCCGTTTACCTGCTGTACTCCTTACTGTAATAGGATGATACTGACCAGTGCTCAGCATTTCAGAGCAAACAAATTTTATTTCACAGATAATGTAGCACGAAATAGAACAATAAACAAAACTGCAGATGATTTAATACCTACTTTAATACCCATTGTCAATTTGTATGAGAGGCTGAGAAGCATAGAGCATGTGTGTGTGTGTGAGAACTATTAAATTATAGCAGAACAAAACTGAGAATATTGTATGGATTGATTTTCCACTCCTATTATAAAGAAGTGTGGATAAAATACAAACTGGATTTGTTGCTTACTGGAACTAAGTGCTTTGGCGCTGTATCAAAGACTTCAGAATTGTGTTATACACTCTGGTGACTTGTTGCTTCGTCATTTCTGGGATGTTTAAGTGGATGAGACCCAGACTGACAACTACATTAGTTCCAGTAATGTTTCTAAGTAGATAACTTAAGTGGCAATATCCTCTAATGCAGTGGTTCCTAACCTTTTTGACTTTCCACTTTTAAGCAAAACAATGTCTACTCACAGCCCTTCATCACAATGTCTAGTGATGTTCCCTACTCAGATTGTCTCATTTGAATAGCTTTTTTGAGAAACTATCCAGTATTCCAAAATAAAAGCGAACAAAAAAGTGTTTTTTTCTTATTTCTTACTGTATCTTGATAATAATCTTGTGACCCATCATTTTTATCTTGCAACCCAAAAATAAGATTCCAAGGTACTGAGTCCTGAGTATAATAAAAAGCCTGGCACCTACACATTTTGGCTAAAGGTCTTCATCAGGGTGTCAAAGTAAATTCCAAAGACAGACGCTTAAATGGCATGACTTGACACAAATTAGTTACAGGGTATCTTGCGAGCCCTTGGGGGTCTTGACGCTCGGGTTGTGAACCATTATTTAAATTCATGAAAGTGTGTATTTGTACACAATAAATATAGCATTCTACATGTAGCTTTTACTCTGTAAGCAATGGCATCATGTCTAAATGAAAGATACTTACTCTACAACCCTTTTCTATGTTTTAACTCTTCATACATTTTCTGCAAAGTTCTAGTTTTGACAGATCATACAGGTCTTAGCTTGTTTCTGTTAGACGTGTCCTTGGTCAGTACACTCTGTAAGTGTTTACAGGAGTTACTGCCAGTATACTCCATCAGAACTGCTTGTCGGATGGCCAAATAGCTTCGGAAATCCCCTCCCCACACGCCTTTCTGATGTCGGATTGGGCGGGGGGCTGTGTTCGGTGCCAGTGTGGCCGTTCGGAACAACTATAAACACTTTTGCCTTCTGATGTGGTTGGAAAACATTGTACGAACTAGTTCTTTTCTACCATAACCCGGCCCGTCGTGAGTGTACATGCTGTTTTTATAGACCTGAAAGACTGAAAATGCAGGCACGATTAATAAGCAGTTGCCTGCTATATGGCTGTGACCTAACATGTTAGGGCTTTTGAATTTGTACAGTTTGTGGCTGTGTGCTCAGTTAGCTGTGTAGCACCCTGCAATATTGTAGCAGGGTGTTTTACAGCCACCCTGTGAAAAGCAGTGTATAATTAAAAGTGTACTATCTTAGTGAAGCAGTGAACAGTGTGCAGTGAACGCTTTGCTGTATTTTTTTCATTCTAGCTGTTTACATTGACTGCTTTTACTAATCCTTGTGAATTCTGTGTATCATTGCATAATTATTGTCTTACTAATCTGAGAAATAAGTGGTTTGATGTGTTGGCACATACATTACCAAATGTAATGATTAATGCAAATGGGAAATTTGGAAAGAACTACTGGACAAGATAAATTAGTGAATGTATGGAGAGACATAAAGGAATAGAAACGGTGACACCATTCTATATTAAAAACCAATATTAAAATATCTTTCTTTTTGAACATGTACATTTTTAAAACATTTCTGTTCAGTACAGTGATTCAGTGTGTATTTATGTATTTCGCATAAGTTCCTCCGGACTGCTTCATTTCTAAATTAAAACAACTGTGGGAGATCAAGTGACAACAGCACTTTCAACACACATTGCACAATGAATGCAGAGTAAGTTTCAACCAAATTCTTGTAATATATAATGTAAATAAACAACATTTTAAAAGAAAAGAAATTTGTGTAGCTTACAAGCATTGTTTGGAAAGCATAATTCTAGTTATTATTAACACAGGTCTATTACTGTTATCCTAATTATGATGTAAATTCAACCACCTTCCATTACTTGCTTCTATCCAGTACAAGATGTATGTCTCTGTGTCTGCTATCTTTACATCATTGTCACATCACATCCATCCCTACCGTGTCAGATTGTCTGACACTCACTGTCTCTGTTCTTGTCTTGAGCTCTACTCTCCCTTTTGTCCATTTGAGTCCTTGACCTGCGAGCGATAAGGAGGACCAGCTGACAAGATCGGCTTTATGCTTCCGCCCGCCTCTCAACTGCTCTCGCTAACTTGCTGCTCTTTTCTCTTCAATCGACCCCTTTTTCCACTCTGTTTCTTTTCTGTCACCCTTTCGTGCCTCTGTTTTGTAAGAGACTGATTCCAATCATGTTCACTTACTGGCCTCATGTCAGGATGAGCAGGAGCAGCACTTAGTCAGTGAGGGGGGTGGGGGTGGGGGGCAGAGATCAAGTTATTTCATTATACAATTCATCCTGTGTACAAAAGCACATTTTTCCTCATTTGCTGTTCTCAATATATCACTCACACTTACTGTATGTCAGCCTCAGCTGGGCTGTCACACTATCCTTTTGCAAGATGACCCCTTATATCTGCGTATGTCAAGGAATCCATCCATCACTTGATTAAAATATCCTATTAAGATGATTGCTCCCTGCACGTTACCAAGACTCTTTTCATTCCGTGTAAAGAAGCCAGTCTTTATTGGTGCATGCGCAATAAATGGTATGGCATTATTGATCAATACCCATTATACTGCCCGCACTTCCATCATTAAACTCTCTAACATAGACACAATCCAGAATGAACTTCAAACACTTCTTCAGTTTTCAATTATTTCTCCTTAATGCATTCCACAATGGTCTATTTATATTTAAGATATGGTGAATCTTTTTTAGTATGAAACCTTAAATCTGTTTATTTAGTACTTATACTCTCCCCTTTGTTGGCTTGAAAAGTGGCTGTTAAAAAGTTGGGTGTTTTGTCCTTTATAGAAAACAGAAGTTGTGGTCAGCTTGAATTCGTGTCAGTTGAATAGGAAACTTGTTTTTACACTGGAAATAAAGTAGTAAAGTCTTCACAGGAGCTTATAAAACTATAAAACAGACTCTACCTACAATATTCCCCTTTTATTGATTAAAGTCTCCATATAAGTTGGTATTAAAACACACACCAGGTGATGCAACTGTCCAGTCTTGTTCTGAAAGACCATATATCCATTTTTAGGAAGGTCAGATGGAATAAGGCCAATAGGAATCATGGGAAGAACTTTATATGTGTGTTGCATCTGTGTGTTTTTTTTTTTTTTTGGTCGATGTTATTCATGCAGCTCATGCATGACTCACATTTACGCACTCCCTCTCTCTCTCTCTTGTGGTGTGTGAAATCATAGTCAGTGGTTTGGTTTGATGTTTACAAGGCTGTACAACAGAAGGCTCCCTTGAGGATGAATAGATCTTAAGACTCAAGAAGCCCCTCTCATCCGAGGTCTCCCCCCATCTTCCTCAGCATCTTTCTCTGTCTTCCCCTTTTTCTATTTTCTCCCACATCTTCTCTCACCTGTTTTTCCCTGCTGAGTGTCTATTCTGAGTGAGGTGTTTTGTGGGGTTAAGTTCTGACTTCATTTTGCTTTCACACACTCTAACTCACACATACACAATCAGTCACAGTCACTGTACAGTCACCTTTCTGAACAGTAGGCAGTCCTGACAGTTAGATAGATGACAGAGTTTGGGATTCTTGACAGTGTAGAACAACAACCTTGCACTGGGTCCACACACAGCACAATGACATACCACTTTCTAATAAACAACCCTATCACCAGACAGAATGTTCATTTTGGATGATTCTGCAAAACTCCAGATTATGTTCAATGACAAAGTTTTTAACATTCAGGGCCAGCTTTTTTTGTCTCAACCACCACACTCTTGATTTTCCGCCTTGTTAAATAAAGGTCACACTGGTTTCTGCATTGGCACTGAACGTTAGCATTGGGCGTAAATTTTGCACTGCAGAAATGTTAAATATCAAGATCATTTCTAGGGGTACTGGACTGCTGATAAAATATTCTATACAAAAGGTATATGAGTTGTAACTATGTCTTTATTAATAATTAACTATTTGTGAAGTATTCATTAATGCTTTGTAGATCAGTAATAAGGAGGGCAACATTTGGGTTACCAGGTTCTTAAAAAATCCATTTGGCTGACATATATCCTACTCAAGCATAGCTTACTTTATCTTTAGCTATGCTAGTACCATGGCTCTAGGGATGGCAATGTTGGTCTGTCAGTCCACCGCTTTGGTCCAGACTGAAATATCTCAACAACCGATGAATGGATTGCCATGAAATTTGGTGCAGACATTCATGGCACCCAGAGGATGAATCCTGTATCATATTTGGTGAAACCTGACCTTTCCTCTAGCACCACCATAAGGTTGACATTTAGTCATAGTCATGACAAAGTGTAATAACTTTTCACTTAGTGCCACCATCAGGTTCAAGGTTTTCACTTTGTTAATTTCTTTGGTTTATGACCAGATACCTGCAAAACTAATGACATTGCATCAGTCTCAACTGTACTTTGTGTTTAGTGCTAATTAGCAAATGTTAGCATGCTAACATGCTAAACTAAGAGGGTAAACAGTAAAAATTACCTGCTAAACATCAACATGTTAGCATTGTATTCATGTGCACATTAGCATGCTGATGTTAGCATTTCGTACAGCCTCACAGAGCCGCTAGCATGGCTGTAGATTCTTAGTCTTGTTGTCTAACTCTAATTCAACAAGAAAGCTCCTCCGATAAAGAGTTCAACCTTTTACCTTCTGGAAAAAGCCAGCAAGGCATTGGTACATTTAATAATTAACAACTTGGGACCCACAATGATGCACACGTTGTATATATACAGAGACAATTTCACGTAAACGTAGTGAAAATGTGCACCTGCTAGTCTGCAACACAGCATGGAGGACAATAAGACAATGAGATAACTATATCCAACAGTATCAAACTAATCAAAAAATAGTGTTACTGTCTCGAAATAATGTGTTTTCCTGAATTAGCCTTTTTCTGCTTAATGTAGCAAAAAAAATAAATAAATACAAGAAGTAGTTATATGTAAGAATGGGTAGTTTTTATACATTTCATGTACCAAGTGATAATGTGTCAAGAACAATTATTCCTCCGTTTACATCAAGAGACAAGCAGCTCTAACTTCGTGAGCCAGTTGTTTACTTGTTTGTCGAATCAGTTGTTTTTATGTTCGGCTCTACAACTTGGATAAGAAATATAAAGAATGTAAACTTTTATGCCGACCACAGCACAGCAACTGAAACATGACAGCTTACTACAAAGAGAGGTTTTGATTGTTCAGAAATAGAGCTCACTGAAGTGGCAGCGGGCTTGGCAGAGTATGTTTTCTGAATACATTCCTCTCATTTGAGGCACAAGAATATAGGAATACTGGAGTGTTAGACATCAATTTGTGCACCATTTTCTGTGTCTGCATGTCTTAATAATGCATGATTAAAAAAGCACACGTCGTGCTACAGTTAATCACAGATTTAGAGAGAATAAACTTGTATGGGCGGCTTCAGTTCTTTCATCACATACAGCGTTTTCTCCCTCTGCATGAGGGCGAGATGTTTGGCCTCTGTGTAATCAAACGTGGCCTTTAGTGTCATGCATTTTACTACTGAACATTTGCTCCAAGGCATCTGAGCATCAGCAGTGTCTAACACTTCTGTGATCACACTCACAGTGGTTTACACATGCTGCTGAATATTACAATGTGGCTTGTTATATACTGTATATTGCATGTCTCTCTATTGTTTTAGATATAGGCTACCACTATATACAGTACTAATACATATCTAATAAAAACTGCCTTTCAGTAGTTTTTCACATGGATTACACCCAGTTTAATTATACTCAGTAGCAGATCAGCTGAATTTCACCTGTTTTGTCTGTCTAGACTGTATTGTCTTTTTATGAGAAAATAGCAATGTTCTTTAGTTTATATGCAGCTACTGCACTGAAACTGTACTGCCCATTATTTTTTGTGTTTTACTTCATTTCAGATGTGCTAATGCATTTCTGTGCTTTATGTAATGCACTTTGAATTGCCTCAGCATTTGAAAGGTGCAACACATATTGCCTTACCTTATGCTGCTTTAAAACAGACAGCACTTTTGATTGATGATCTCTTTGTGGTTTTCACACCAACTGGTATGCAAAAAATGCTCAGTTGTTCCACTGAGGCATACAAGCCTAGTGTGGTTGTATATATATAGTATTTCGTTTGCATTTGTGTTAAGCACAGAGTCAGTTTTTATGCCTCCGCAGCGGCAATAGCCATGACCAGGGGAATTATGTTTTCGGGTTGTCCGTCTGTCTCATTCTCGTGAACGTGAAATCTCAGGAAATCCTTGAGGGAATTTCTTCAAATTTGGCACAAACGTCCACTTGGATTCAAGGATGAACTGATTAGAATTTGGTCAAAGGTGATGGTCACTGTGACCTCACAAAACACATTTTTGGCCATAACTCAAGAATTGATGACCATATTTCACAGCTTGTCGGACAATGAATTAATGACACTTTTGACTCAAAAGTCAAAGGTCACTGTGAGCTCAAAATGACCTTGACAAACACGTTTTTAGCCATAACTCAAGAATTGATGCGGTAGTTATGACAAAATTTCACATAGATGTTTAATGGCATACAACGATGAAATGATGACATTTTTTACCCAAAGGGTCAAAGGTCAACTTCATTGTGACATCACAATGTCCTGGAAAACCAGGACCAGAAGGGGAGACTGTGACCATATTTCACAGTTGTTTGGACACTGAATAGGTGACACTTTTGACTCAAAGGTCAAAGTTAATTGTGACCTCTAAATAGGTTTTTAGCCATAATTTAAGAATGAATTGGGCGATTCCCGAATTCACACACATGTTGACTGGGACGACACAATGAGTAAACAATAACTAGCACAGTACGGGCTTCCGTCCATCTCATCCATTCTGCCTTTCACTTCCTGCCTCATTCTGAATTCGAGCGTTATCGGAATCACGTGACTGCAAACAACATAATGAGCACGCCTAGCTAATCATCCTGTGAGTGAGTGAGTTTCACCTACAGCTCACAGTTATTCTGTAGCTGACCCTGAGCTGTGCCCTGTGGACAGGAAGAAACTGACATGGAAATTTTACAACAGGGATCAGTATAGCCTTACTGTATTTAATTTTCTGGCGCTACATCCTGCCAAAATGTTCAGCATGCTGACATATCATTCAGTCACTGAAAAACGGGCTGGGTGGCTTTTGAACCTTAAAGTGCTTAGCTGGAACCTCCTGCTCAGCATATCCTCCACCAGAATCCCAATGCATTTGACCAAGACCACACATACTGTATACTACATGTCAACTGCATCAGGCTGAGACTTCTGAATCAGCTACTTCTTTTTATCTTTCCAGTTTTCCTACAACTACCACATTTTATTTCATCATTCATTTTCTTAATTTTCTTTCTTTTTTCCTTATGTTTCTAACCTTTTAACTGCTGGATATGTGATAATATACTTACAGAATGTCTCAATCATACACCTGCCCTCATCCGCCTTTTATATCTAAGCCAGGTTTCAACCACCTGGCAAGAGCGCAGATACTAAAAGCACATCATCACATAGACAGTTACTTAAGTTTTATTATTATAAATGAAAAGCCTGTCTCCATGCATTGTTCTTACAGTAAACAAGAACTTAACTCTTATACACACACAGTCAGTAGAGAGAGACAGGAAACATGGGGGGAGAGAAGGGTACGACATGCAATAAAGGTCCACTGGCCGGGATTCAAACCGTGGCTTTTGCGGTTATGTGATATGTACAGTACCTTAACTATTAGGCTACCAGGGCACCCAAAGAAGATGCTGTTCACCACAGTTTGCAGGGCTTCTGGTAACAGAAAGCAAAGAAGAAAAAATAGGAAGATTTTTGTTGATTTCCTTATTTATCAGATAAATCCAGAAACATTTTTGTATTGTCTCTTATGAAAAATAAAAACCAAAATAATTCACCTTTCTTACTGTCTAACTTGTTATTCAGACACACTTTTTTTGCCCTCTGCTTCCTATAAATTGTCAAACTTCTTTTTCTTTCTCATCATCCCAGATGATACTTGGAGTCATCTGTATTCTGTAAACTTTCTGCTAAGCAAAGCCAAGGATGAGGGGGCAAATATCAGTCAACAGACAGCTGTGAAAGAACTAAAGTCAATTATTTAGTTAATGGAATTTTCCCAGTGTTTTCAATAGAGAACAGTTACCGTGCTATCGATCTGTGTCACTCATTTCTGATGAGTGCTGATCAAAAACCCATTAAAAAACAGACTTTACTGGCTATCAGATCATGGAGGGGTGGAGCTGAGATAGATGGAGGACAGAGAGAACAAGAGGCAGCAAGAGAGAGATTGATACAAAGAGAAATGGCTAGATTCGGTTAGAACAAGAAAGATGGCAGATTTTAGGACATGATTGACTGTAAATCAAAATGAATCTTTCAGGAAATGAATACTTTTCACTATCAAATTGACACAACTTGAACATGAATACACTATCCCCAACCGCAATAGCAACCAAAGGAAAGACTCTTCATGCACTAATCACACAAGTTGTTTTTTTTATAGCAAAACTTAATATGTGTTCATACATGTGTGTTCAACAGTCCAAGACAAAGTTTGCAAGTTGCAAAAACAAGCAAAACCAATCCAACAGTAATTAGAATATGGGGAGGAAGCAGATGAATAGGGCCTTTCTTACAGAAGTAATTTTGTCATGTTATAGAAGGAAAAGCACAGACATAAATAATAAAATAAATTGTCTTACTGGGTCATCATTAATGTTATTAGTAACACCTGTCCACCCCTGCTATGACAAGTCAACATGTCTGCTGTGAAAAAGACATATGAGTTTCTTCCTCCATTTTCCCCCAACTTTTATTTCTGTATATGTGTTAAATGTGTGTCATTGGAAAGCATAGTTTAATTTATATACAATATTAGATAACATTATAGGGCTTCACAGCAGACTTTTTGCCTTGTCATTACAGGAAAAGAACAGGTGTTAGTTATAATGTTAATTATGGCTGTGTTCTATTTAAGTGTAAGTGTCCCAGTAAGCCATGAGCAGTGAGCCTACATGCACAATACCAGGGTCCTGGAACTAGAACACCTAAATGGAATTCAGTTGCACATGTGCTTTGCCTTTTCCTTCTGTGACATATTCAAATATCTGCTGTGAAAAAGATCTTTTTTAATGGTTCGTTTTGTGTTAAGAAGTTATGGGGTTTTAGATTGTGCTCACAGTAACAGAGTGCCATTTTAGGAAATGTGTGTACAAACTGTTGCATTCAGACATAAAGCTCTCACGTAACCTGACTGTGCACATGAGCAATAGACGCACAGTATCCACAGACAGTAAACATGAACAGGTGTCAGACGTTCTCGGCTGCTTTGGGATACTTGGAGTCCTTGAAATGCCTGGGATGACTCTTGAACCCTGTGTCTACTGTTTCCCTTCCAGGACTGGCTGAGCAAGTTTGGCTACCTCCCGCCCCCTGACCCCGTTACTGGTCAGCTTCAGACCAAGGAGGCCCTGACCAAAGCCATCAAAGCCATGCAGAAGTTTGGAGGGCTGAAGGAGACTGGAGTCTTTGGTATGTGGCTGTGTGTGATTGTGTTGAAAGGGGAGGATTATGTTGGTACTTTGGTGTGTGAGTTTCTGTGTGTTTACTTTGTGACTACAGTTTATGAGAGTGAGAGAGTGAGCTGTGTTCTAATGTAAAGTGCACCTGGGGAGGAAAATATAAGGTATACCGTACAATATAATGCAATATAATGCCGATTGTGCAGATGTCTACACACCTTGAGACATCTTGTAAACATAAATCATACTTGCTGTCACACACACACACACACACACACACACACAGTAGTATGACAGTATGTTATGTGATTTATAATAGTGGTGTGTGTACAACAGGGATAATAGTATATTGACTGGTATACACTCTACTATTCTCTCTCACATAATATTACATGTTTTCAGCCTCTCTCTCACACACACACACACACACACACACACACACACACACACCCGACAATTCTCTTCTACAAACAATAACATTCTTTCTTGTACACACCACTACTCCATCTCACATACACGACTGCAGAGGGTAGAAAGCATGATAGTCTGTGTGAATGGTTTTAAGAGAGTACAGTGGTGGGTGGTTGTGTGAGCAAGTATTATTTATGGCCCGAATAGTAGTGTGACTGTGCATGTAAGAGGGCATCAAATAGAGCTTTTTTGATTTATGGCGTACTCTGCCACTCATAATCTCCTGTACATGCACATATGTATGCATATGAGCACATATATTTTGAGTTACTGAAACATTTGCAAGTAGTACACTCATTTGCAAACAGATGTTGAACCGTAGTGGAGAATGTCTTCCACTTTATACATTCTTTATACAGTGTGTTTGTGTTAAATATAATCTGCATTCATGTGTTAAGTACCTTTGTTTTCCAGCTGTCATAAAACTAAAGTAATAAAGTTATATTTATGGAGTCACACTAATATTAGTTTTTTTTATGTACCTCCATTAGTCTGTATCACAATTACCTCTCCTCTCCACTCCTCTTTAGACCAAGCGACACTGGGTCTAATGAAAACACCCAGATGTTCTCTGCCAGATGTTTCTGAGGCAGAGGTGACAATGGGCCGCAGGAAACGAAGCCTGATTCCTCAGAACAAATGGAATAAGAGGCATCTATCCTGGAGGTAGGGATAAATGAAATACACAATCTACTGGACACCTAAAAAGAAATCCATAAATCAATGTCAAGATTCACCATCTACATCTGTAGTAATGCTGAATGATGAAGGGTACTTCACATAGGTGAGACCATTGAAACAATGGACTTGGATCAATGGATGAGGAGTTCTCATCGCAATGGTGTGTTTTTGGCAATGAGAGGCATCTTGCTGTTGCTTGGCTACCACATAATAAGCCATTAGTCACTATGTGCTCTATGTTAGCCATAACAATAAACCAGACCATAAGCACTGTAGTAACAAACAAATCTGAAATATAAAAATTGAGCCATGGTAATAACATCTGTCTGTAAGATCAAAGAGGTTGTTTTCTAACTAATTTCTAACTTTTCTTGAAAGCTTTACAGGGTTTTTGAGCTCAGATTTGAACATTTTTCAACTTGAAGTGTTCAGAGCACTCCTCCAAAAATGTTATATTCTTTATTTATTTATGTTTTCTGCCCCCCAGAGTGTATAAGCAGTGTGCAAAACTGTTTAAACCCATTGGAAACAAGTAGAGGAAGTCACCAACTACTGCTGAAAATGTGCCCAATGAATCCTACTAGGCTGGGGGGAATAACACACTAAAATTAAGGATACAATTAACTACTTACAATTTTATAAGTAAGATATTGTACAAATACATACTACAATCTTTCAGTGTTCAGTATAGTTCAGTCTGTGTCAAATGAGACCCAGTTATCTAAGACTAACACAATTCTGTTCAGTCCAACTCAGTACATCACATTAGTGCAATACAGGGAGCTAGGAGTCATAAACCATCTCATTTTCACTATTTTTGTCCATCTGTGCATCCTTTGGTAGATTAGATAAGGTGACTCTTCCTCAAGGTGAAAATCTTTAGGTTTCTGGATCAATCGTGGCTCAGAGGAAGATAAAGTGGCTTGCCCTCCTCTCAGATGACATACAAAGAAACAAATTCCTGTTGTGTATAAAATATGCAGGGATTTAAAATACTTGTGAAAGAGCACTGCACTGAATGGTTTTTGCACACAATAATTTGATCTCCAGGTCTATGCAGTTCCACTCAGACACCAAAGTCATTTATGAATCCTAAAGATAAAAGGCTTCGTCACAGAGTCATTCTGCAGTTTATACTGTACATGATAAAATAATACGGTGCTGTTAAGTGCAGCTGGACCATCTGTCAAGGATACAGCTTAGTGTTAGACAGCAGAGGAAGAAGCAGTGAAACATATGGTTGGCCTGTGCTGATTCACACACGCTATCGAGGGTGATTCAACAAGAACATGATCTAAGCTGGTGTGTCGGCCAATTTGTGTGATATGTGTGTTGTGTACCCATGTGGCAAAAGACAACAAACTACACATTGATACAGTAGATACAACACACACACACACACACACACAAGCATGTACAAACAAGACACGAATAGTACATATGCACACATGCAGAGGAACGCACACAATGCGATACAAATACACTCACACTGTCCCCTCCCACATGAGGTTGGATTTCTCTCTATGTTCTGCCTCTCCCTGCTGGTGAGAGGTGTTTGTAAAGGGTCAGTGCTTCTCAGTCAGCCAGCCATCAGACACAAGGCATGACCGTCTTACCCCAACTTTTGATAAAATCTCCCCACTGCTCTCTTTGCCCATTCATGTGCAGTGACCTCTCCCAGATTTCAGCCAACAGTGTTGTTGCTGATGAGAGAAGTCAGACTTGAACTAACTTGTTTAGTGGCGTGTCTGACCAATTCTTATCCTATTACCAATTGAAATGATGTATTGTATAGTCACTGCTAGTATGTGCCTTACTGCAGACACTTTGAGTTGCATTGCTCTTTGCGGCTCAAAAATAGGACCATTTCCTGTTTTGTTTTTTTAAAATCATGTGTTGCATTGTGGTGACATAACTAGCCAATCACAGCCCAACCTTAAACAAAACAGTGTATTTTCTGTCAGTTTGTTGGTTCACCACTTTGGTCCAGACGGAAATATCCCAACAACTATTAAATTAATTGCCATGAAATTTGTGCAGACATTCATGGTCCCCAGAGGATAACTCCTACTGACCTTAGTGATCCCCTGATGTTTCATTCAGCAGGTCAAAGGTTTAACTTATACAATGAAATATCTAAACATCGAACAGATGGATTGGCACAACATTTTGTGCAGACATTTATGCTTCCCAGACAATGTAGCCTACTGACGACAGTGATCCCCTGACTTTTCCTGTAGCGCCACCATGAGGTTCTCATTTGTGGTTTTGAGTGAAATACCTCTACGATTGATTCCCATGAAATTTGGTACGCACATTCATGTCCCCCTCAAGATGAACTGTAATAACTTTGGTGATCCCTTCACTTTCCATCTAGCGCCATCATCAGGTCAAAATTTCAATTTATCAAATACTTTGATTAATGACCAAATACCTGCAAAACTAATGACATTCACATCAGCCTCAGCTGTACATTGTGTTTAATGCTAATTAGCAAACGCTAGACTCTTAGTCTAGTTGAAAATCAAGTGACAGTTGATCAGTTGCCCTCTCCTAGTTTATTCCAACACCAAGCGCAGGTCTTTTAGCTTGTACTGAACGTCAGTGTTACATTATAGGATGTAAGTTTTGGAGTTGCAAAGTTTATAATTACGCATAGGGAATAAACTGCTAAATATTATGATTACACTTTAGGAGAGCTAACAGCTGCAGAATTAGGCATGCTAATGAGACATTTTGGCACACACACAAAAATAACATGAAAAAACAAGAAACCAACAGTAAAGTCAATTTGTGTAACATGTGTAGTACTATATGTAGTAACCACAGCAACATTCGATGCTGCTCTGCAAGACAGAGTTTTCTTCTTTTTCTCTCATTGTACACTGTAGTGTTGAGCCATTTTTCACGAGTGCAAGTGGTTAAATTGATTTTGTGTAGATGAGGAGCAGGGTGTTTACAGCTGACAGGTCAGCACGGGCACCTCAGTTTAGCGTGGTGTTGCTTTGCCAAAAGCTGCAGTGTGTACCTGACAGCAGGAACACACTGAAACAGACAGGCAGGCTGTGAAAATCTTGGCTATGCTTTCAGAATATGTGATGCTGAAATAGTGTTTATCAAGAAAGTAGGTTTGGTTTGCAAGTGTATTCACAGTGCTTCAGTTGGGATGAAAATTATGCTGGTACTGTAAACTAACAACATGACAAGCTGATTTTCTTAGCACAAATAAAAGGTAGCATCTGTTTGGTGGAAAAGTACTGGCTAAACCAGTATTTATGTACCTGAGGAAAGTCTTTATTTCGGCCAGGCCAGCCCAAGTTAAGGAAAGTGAGCACACAGGCCGGATAGGTCAAAGCAACCTGCAGTGGAATGATGAATTGAGGAGGCAAATAGATCTAAGGTAAGAAAGAAGAAGACCAGAATGAAGCGAGATGCAGATGGAAAACAGGACATCAGGGCACTGGAGGATAGAAGAAACAGGTCGATAAGCAGGAATGATGGAAAGGCTCTGGGAGCACAAGGGAGTGAGGGGGCTGCGGTAGTTACTGTAAAAGCAGAACAGGAAATGAAGTTAGCTCGGACTGAGAGAAAATGGTGAAGATGATGAGGCAGCAGGATGAAGCAGCGTTGTATAATGTTGAGTTGAGCTCCTTTCTAAGAGAAATAAAGAGAAAACATGTCTAGTATCTGTCTGCTATTTTACTGATCCAGAGAAAGTTCTAAAAATCAGTCTGGTTCACAGATTAACATTCTTTACATTCTGTGAGAAGAAAAACACTCAAAGAAATCTCTCTAATTGTTATTTTATTTATTTATTTTTTACTATTGTTATTCATTTGTAATGATGAGCGGTTCGTCGCAGGATTAAGGCTAGGCAACTAGAATACTCAGTTATGGTTTAGGAAAGATCATGGTTATGGTAAAAAAAGGTATTACTTTACATTGATTGTGACAGCTCAGGAGCATGAAAATCACCCTTTTTCCACATCCTAACTTTCTTCCTCGCTACATAAAGGTAACATTACTCCCTCCATTGGCACTGAACATTGGCAATGGACGTAAATTGTGAGGCGCAGGATCGTCCAATATAAACGTATTTTCCCAGGGATGGGCTGGTTCATCCACCCAGAATCAGCTGGGGAGAATAAGCTTCTTCAACATCAGGCTTTGAGTTTCCTGCTCCACACTGGTTTGCAGCAGTAAAAGTAACAGATCAGACTGCTAGAGGGATGAGTTCAGAGGGATGAATCACTTGCCACTGGGTGCAGGATGGTTATGGCTTATTGATAACAAATTACCTGGTGACTTTGTCCCTGTGGCATTGCCTTGTTGAAATAATCCCCCACATCCACCCACCGGAGGCTTTCAGTCAGAGATACAGAAATGTTTTTGGGGTCAGGACATGATTGCATGGGAGCTCTCAGCTGACCTGGAAAACCAGGTGGCAGCAATCCAACATCACACTGCACCGAAACTGTTATACAGAGTCAACATCTGCTTCAGGGGACCAGCATGCACACTTGCTGTGAAGACCTGCTGTTTTACGACTGGAACATTTTGCTTTTTCTCATCACTCGCTCTCTCTTTCTCTCTCCTTCCCTCCATCCTACTACTGCCAACCTACTACTGCCAATCATACGCCTTATGATGCCTTCAGCTCGGCCCCACTCGGCTTTGTGAAATAAGGCAGCCTGTCTTTTCTGTCCAGTGAAGCCACCTTTCTACTCGCATCTCTCAACCACGTTTTACTGGAAACTGAGATATATAGACCTTGTGTCTTCTGTAGATTTTTTTTTTCATCCTGGAGCTCCTGCCAAGAAACAGATGGCAAATTTACTGTGTTTTTATTATAAACACTTGTGGATTCTTTTTTTATTTCAGATTCTGACACATTTTGAGAGGTTTCCATATGGTGTGGTTTATCAATAAAGCAAAATAGTAAAGCATTGATATTCTATACAGAACTGCTGCTTCAGTAGTGTTTAGGTGTAATTTAATTAAAGCATTTTTTGTATCCAGATATTTTGTTTAACGTGGAAAATGTATGGTTCCTTGCTTGCTTCTTTATGGACCAGCTTGCTTACTTCTTTACTTCTTTATTTACTGTAATATTATTGTGCTTAACTTCAAAATCAGAGGTGGAAAATCAAAACTTACACACTCAAAAACATCCACTGTAATCTTACATCTTTTGCCTGCTATGGTTTCCTGTGCCTTTATTCAGGCCCAAGGTCCCTGTTTTGTCGACACCACACATAGAACATTTATATCCGTCTGCAATAGATGAAATACAGAGGGACTGAATTGTTCTCAACTACTTTTATGTCAGTTACATTTTCTAGAGGTGTGTCGAAGCAGTATCCCAATATAAAAAAGCAACATATTGTAATTGGAGTGTTGTTTTCCCTCACATTTTTACCAACCAGGATTACTCTGAGACAATATTGCGTAATAGAGTCTGTAATGGAAAAGCTATTTTTCCTCCTTATTACGTATTTATAACATAGTTTGGCTAAAGACCTTGCAAGGATGGCTTCATAGACATTTTCGGTAAAGGACGTTTTACATCTGTCAGATATGATGTAAAACCTCCTATACATAAGCACAGTCACTCTACAACTGTGAAAAAGATCCCAACTCCCCACAGCCATTTCATTTACACGATAACTAGAAGGTTTATTACGTTAACTTGCAATAATTTTGTTATACTTTCTCATTTCCTGTCAGTACATCCATTATCTTGACAGTTGGGAAATTCATTTTACTTTGTTCCAGTGCAGTAGAAAAGCAGCCTATAGGAAGGATATATTGTATTGTGTATTATTGTATGTGTGTATGTAAGGCTTTATTTGCCCCTACATGAACTGTTGCTTCAGCATCATGATTTTTTGTAGGGGGAATAAGAATAGGTTGTGTTATGGTGGACAGGTGTTAATTTGCCCAAATAATGCATTACACTTAAAATGCATTGCAAAACGTTGCCCTCCTCTTATTGATTTAAAGGTAAAAAGATCTGAGCAGTCACCAAAACCTGTGTTTCTATCCAGTTAATAGCTTTTCTTTTCTTACAACTTGGTAAATTGAAGCTTTCCTTTTTAAACAAGGGACATTAAGAGAGACTAACACCTTCACAAATCCAAGTTCTCCAAGACAAGCATACCCTGCTTTAAAACAAGTCAAGTAGTTTGTTAGTAGTTGATCTAATTAAAAACTAGTTATTATCCACATTCTGATTACCGCTGTTGCCATGGTATCTGCAGAAATGCTGATTTCGGTTTCAGTCAAAAATAGGTCCTTTTTTATGTGTATCAGGTCTATTATTTATGTGAGATAAAACCCATATCAATGTTGCTACTTTGTGTTATTATTATTATTTATTTTATTATTTTATTAAATGCATGGATGAGTGTAGAATCGTCTATAATACTGTGACATATGTGGCATATTTCATCTCTTTGCTTGCTTACTCTCTCATCCCTCCTTCATTCCCATCAGCCTCTAACAATGCCCCTTTCTCTTTCCTCTCTTTCTTCCTCATGCTATTTCCGCCTCTTCCATCCTCTGTCAGTTAAGCACCATAGCGAAGGATTAACAGTCTGCCCAGGACTGCCTGCTCAGTAGTGTCAGGGTGTTCTTTGATGTAAGCAGTTCTTTATAGAGGTATTATATCTGATTGATGTGGAAATGTCTGACAGTACACTCTGTTCTCAGATATTTATTTGTGAGTCAATGATGCACGCTCAGGAGGTCTGTTGCTGCTAAACAGCCCTCAGCCACTGAGCCACTGATGATTCCTGCTTTATGCTGCAGCCAAAAACTCTTACATCTGCACTTTTTTTCTCCAAACTCTGCTGGCTCATGTGCTCATCGCTTTCTAAATGCTCATCAGTCACGGCCATGAAATTTCAAGAAAATAAACATGATCACACAGCCATCAGCTTGATCAGCTGCAAGTTTATTCTTTTAGAGCTGAGCTGAGAAAAACATTCAATGATGTTGCCCACAAAAACTTGACCACAACTTTTGACTATCATCAACACGTTTTTCATTCTTACTTGTTTCCCACTGAGGTGACAACAGTACCATGAATAAAAGTTCCACAAAAGTTACTCATGTAAAAACAGAATATATTCATATAGTTCAGTCAGCCAACTCACATGGAATGGATTGTTATGAATACAGAATATGTGCAGTGTTGATGTTTGGTGTGTAGGCTTTAACCCTGTCACTCCCCACATGGTAAGACTAAGCTCAGCACAGCAGGGAGTGGGGAGTGATCATAATAATTCCAGCCTAGGGAAGCATAGACTCATTACAGGTGGATGCTAGGGTGGAGGAGATGCTTTATGAGCGGTGGTGTGTTAAGAGTTAGCATAGCTGTCAGGTGAGGGGTGTGGCAGCAGGCATGCAGCAAAAAAGTAAGCAGACCACTAGCGGCTTAAATGAATAGCTTGACATGTTGGGATAAATGTTTATTGAGTTTTTTGCCGAGAGTTAGATGAGAGGATCAATACCTCTCTTATGTCTGTAAGCTAAATATGAAGCATGTGATTAGCTTAGCTTAGCATAAAGACTGGAGGGGAGCCTGACTGTCAAGAAACTCTGTCTACCAGTATCTCTGAAGCTCACTAATTCACAAATTATATCTCGTTTGTTTAAACTGTACAAAAACTGAGGTGTGCAGTGACTTCCTGGAGGCATTACAGTGAGGTTGCCAGACAACTAGTGTAGATTCCAGGAAGTCAAAAAACAAATAAGCGTATTTCCCAACATGTCGAACTATTCCATTAAGTACACCGTCATGATCGAAAGGGTGCATTGGATAGATGTTGCAGTGAGAGGAGTAAGTGAGTGTAGCAGCGGACTCGAGTTGATTACCTGAACTAGCTCGCAGGTTTCGCTTCATTAGACACTGAAAAGTTCAACTGCATATGTAAAATTGAAATGCATTTATTGACATGAGAATTAATCACATTGTATTTAGGAATACAGGTGAGAATAGGTAGGTGAGATAATTTTCATTGGAACAAATCATTTTGGCAGTCAGTATATTTCTAGTACTTCATGTCTGCAGCTGAGAAGAATTTTGACATGGGTCATACAGTATATGACTGTAAAAGATATGTCATTATTTAAAGGATCATTTCATAGTGTTAATTTGTGGGGTCATTTTTATTTCATCAAAGTCTTAGTCTTGACTTGTCTTGGTCACGAATATCCTTCAGGAAAAGTGTTGTCATATTTTAGTCATGACATATTAATTCAGTTCAGTGCCAGTTACTCACTGGCAAAAATAGCTAATCATTTATGTCAAGTAAAATAATACATTAAGATTGATATAGGGTCAGTTCACCTGTGGCATACAAAGAACTGCCAATACTTTTGTAATGACTTTTGTATTTACATTTTCAGACATTGTATTGTACCATTGTGTAATATAAAATAGAAAATGTTTTGGCTCAAAAACACTGAATTATTTAATGAGTTAAGCAGAAATAATGAAAAAAGATCAAAACAATAAAAACAACTGAAGTGGTCAACTGAAGTTTTTGATTGGATGAAATAGTCAACCAGTGCTCAGCATGTTCTAAATTTCTCCTAACAAATAATAATTGTAATAATTGTTTCAACAGTGGTTATATCAGAAATATATATGTATATGTATATGTATATATATATATATATATATATATATATATATATATATATATATATATATATATATATATATGTGTGTGTGTGTGTGTGTGTGTGTGTGTGTATATATATGTGTGTGTGTGTGTGTGTGTGTATATATATGTATATATATATATTTATATTTATATATATGGAGAAAAAAAATAGTCATTAATTAGGAGGAAGACTAGAACATAAAACAACTATACCAGTGTGGACTAAATGAGGACATGCTGTTTAATAAACATCAGATCCGACCGCAGTTGGTTGCTTGATTAAAACAATAATCAATGAGGTTGTTAAAATCAAGGTGTAAGATTGACAAACTGACAAGATCCCTACCATGCTCTGTAACGTTAACCAAATTTAAAAGAGGCACCACAGGGTTCTTCTTTGACACCTGGTTCATTTTGTATGCACCTAGAGGCTCCTTATGTAAACACAAGCAGTTTCCTAGGACTGCTCAGTTCATCTGAGATGCAGGGCAGGAATGTTCTGACCTTGGCTGACATACCTACAATTATATACACACACTAACAAGCTGACACACACATTTTGATGCACATACATACTTACACACTGACAAAGCCATGCACTCTGCATCTCCCATCTTTTTCTCTCATCAACATTCTCCCAAACACACACACACACACACACACACAGAGGCACACAATCACTCTCGTCCGTCTGAATTAGAACTAATAAGCAAGTGAATTGTCTGTGGAGGTTGAGCCATTTGCAGTGACCTTGGCTAACTGTGGTTTGCTGTCAGGGTCAGACGCTCTGGCAGTATGAATAAGGGGACTGTGTAGGCACATTTTTGTGAGCAAATCAACGCAAGAAAAAACATCATACTTACTGTACACCGCAGGTCTCCCCACAAAATAGGTGATTAGATTTTGAAGTGACTAGCTGCATACATTTGCATCTTAATGAGGTAAAACTCATTTTCAAACTACTACTTCCTTATTGCTTTAAGGTAACGTTGCCCATGTGCTTTGTGACAACATGTTGACATAGACATATTTGCTAATTAACACATTAATTAGCTGCACTAATGAGCTCTTTCGCATCACTGGGTGTGTTAAAGACATTTTGGTAACAGCAGAACAACAGGAAGCTAAAGTGTTCACTGCAGTGAGCAGCAGGAGAAAATATCAGCTAATGTAGGATGTTAGCAAGCTACCAAGATGACCTTGAAAGGATTTAATTGGAAAGACGTGATGTAAAACGTGACATTTTCTTTTTATAATAAAGGGCTGATTATTATTATTAATATATCTATATATTTATATACTGAATCACGAAAGAGTGTTCGTAGAACTACTGCTATGTATAGCGGTAGTCATGACTATAAGAATGAGAGCCCGATGGTGGTACTATGGAGTGCGACTGAGTATAGTCTTACTTAAACCTGCAATAGCTATAAACACAACACTGAGATCACCTTTTAGCAAACAGTTGCCTATATATACATCCAGCAGAAATTCATTTGGAGTCGTGTTTGTGTCCACCTGGCAAATGTAAGTCCTATATTCTCTCTTCTTTTAGCTCTATTTTGTTCGCTACCAACTCCTGAGGGAAATATCTGGCTCTTTAGCAGCTAAATGCTCCACTTTGTTCACCAGCTAGTCGCTAACTCTGAGTCTGTTGTTTGGTGCTGGGCAGGTAGTGTAGAGTGGGTTTTTAGAGCCTTTATGCTGAAAACAGCTGCCTGCTGCGGCTGAAAATGAGGTTGATGAGAGTGAACCAAAACAGTTAAGTTGCAGGCTGGAAAACCCGAGGGGAACTGCTGAGTTGGATGAGAATTCTCTGTGGGTTCATCAATGACTCCTTTCACATACAAGTAGTCATGTGATCCATTGTTAATATGAAAATATTGATTATAGCTGCTTTAAGTACCCACTAAATTATACCTTCTCTATCTCCAAATTTGCAGAATAGTATTTTGGATTTTGAACTCTGGTTATCAGCCACAGTCTAAGGATGCTCATATATACTGAGGGTAAAGATTTGTTGAGCTTGGATGAAAGAAAAAACAAGTACATTTTGCATAAAATTCAAGAAAACGGCATATTTGTTTGTTTTAGGACCCATCGTCTCTGAAGTAGAGTTTGTTTTAACAGAAAAGGGAGGAGGACAAGAAGGCTTACAAGACCAAAAAACGTTCCAAAACACTTATAGTGGACCCCTAAAAGAAAATCAATCATATGCTGCACACACACATCATATGGCCTCACAAGGTGAAATTGGGAAATAAAGAAAGGATTAACTAAACATGAAAAAGGAGACACCAAAATTCTAGAGAGAAAAATGGAGAAGGGTGATGGAGAGAAAAATAACTGTCTGTCTTTCTGCTTGGCTGTATGTATATTTGTGTGTGTAAATGTATAACAAGATAAATTACCAAACATTGAAGAGTGGATAAAAAGTAAGCAGTGATGAATGAGAACAAAACTGAGAACAAGAGATAAAATAAGACAGAACTTGCTTACTTGTACAAGTGTGCCTTGAGAAGTGATTTAAAAGATTAAAGAGATCTCGCTGGTGTGAGCTCCTCTGGCAGGTGTTCAGAAGTTTGACTTTGACAGTAAAGGTCCGGTCAAGCTCAGCTACAAACTGAGTCACTGAAACAGCTGTTGCTCTGGCTCAGGTGGGGGGTGAAAGTTCTGAAATGTAGCCGGTATCCTTGGCTGTAAAAAAAACATCAGCAGGTCATCAGGATAAAGGCTTTAAGATGGGTGAGCAAACCCAGTCAAGCTGCAGGTAACTTCTGACCTGGAACATGCAGTAGATGTTTCCCCGGGAGTAGGTAGGCTTGTCCACTTAAAAGGGCGTGTTGACAAAAGTGGTTAAGTCAGGTTGGCAGCCGTTAACTATGATATGTTAGAATGGAATGATCCCTGTGTTTTGGACATGTAACACTTTCTACATAAAGAGCAATCTGTAAAGCTACTGAGAATGCTAGCGTCTCCTAGTTTCATTACTGGTTGATGCCTGTGGTGTCATCTGCATAACTATGAAAATCTGGAATGATCGGCAGCAGCAGTAGGGTAATTTAACCCCAAGGGGAAAAAAGTTAGATACATCAGAGCCGTGTTAAAATGCCTATGTGCAACTGTGTACAAGAGTCTACATCCCTTTGGCAACAAATTAATGTTTATATTGAGGCAATGGAAAGTCCAGAGAGGTCTTTGAGTTTCTGCTTTGGCTCTAACACAGATGATGAGTTGATATTTGGTCCAGGAGCTAATGTTCTAAACTGTCTAAACTTCGAATCCAGATCACAATTTTTGAGGTGAAAACTAAACAGAACATTAACAATATAATCCAAACACTGTCCATTCATTGTAAAAACAAAACATCTCTGGACATGTATAACCTTAACCTGGATGTATAACATCAACCTACCCATGGACTGCAGACGACAATAAGCTTTGGGGGTAAATCTCTGACACCATTTCATATTTATGTTAAATAAATGAATAAAGTAAAAGTAAATTAAATGTGTATCCCCCTTAGGTGGTAAAGCAGAAAGCAAAATAACTATCAATGTCATTTTCAAAGTAAATTTAATTTTTTTAAATGCATACTGAAATCTGATAAATTGTGTGTCTCATTTAACACTCACATTTCTCTAACAGACTGTGTTAGACTTTTCAAACACAAAAGAAAAAGTTCGTCTTAGAAGGAACAATTTATTCTGGTTAAGAGCTGCGTGAGTGAGCCTGAGTCAGTTTTCCAGGCAAATTGTTGTAATCAACTTTTAGCTGCACTAAAAATCACCAGAGACACCTTTATTGGCAGCAAAAACAGACTATTTGTTTTAATTCTGTGACTTATTAATGCAGTACTACAAAGGGCACCAAAGTCTCAACAATATAACCAAAAAAATGTTGCTATAAATCATAAGACATTATCTGAAAGGAGACCATTTTTTTGGTAGCTTGGCTAAAAATGGCAGTTTAAAGATCGAGTGTGAGGATTCAGGATGTTTTTAGTCATTTATTACATTATTATATTTCTAGCAAATGTTGGACAATGTAACTTAAAGGGGGTTAGGATAGGTATATTACTTTATTACTAGAGGACAGTTTTGTGAATTTTGCTCAGGATATGTGTAAAATGGTGTCTGTTCCGAAAGGTGAATTTGCTGAAAACTGCTACAGGGCTTTTTGAGGAGGTAAACATCACACACCTGAGAGTGAAATCTGGCACCTAATAATCCCTACTTCTTTTCTTTCTTTCATCTCTTATGTAACATATCTGTCTTCTTCCTTTCCTCTCTCAGAGTGAGGACCTTCCCAAAGGATTCGGCCTTGCTGGGCAGGGACACTGTTCGAGCCCTGATGTACTACGCATTAAAGGTCTGGAGTGACATTGCACCACTGAACTTCCACGAGGTGGCAGGAAGTGATGCAGACATTCAAATCGACTTCACTAAGGCCGACCACAATGATGGATATCCCTTTGACGGACCAGGGGGCACCGTGGCGCACGCATTTTTCCCCGGAGAGAGGTTCACAGCTGGGGATACACACTTTGATGATGACGAGGCCTGGACCTTCAGATCTCCAGGTGATGAACGTTGCTTTTAAGTTCCAAGTGTTGTACACATGTGCTTGAATATGCATATATTACATGAATTAGTGAAAGACCGTGTGTGTCTGAATCAAAAGAAGGGTGGAAGATGGAGGGATGATGAGGGAGAATGGATATGGAGTGATATTGTGGGAAACATCTCACCAAAACCTGTTTTAGAGACTCCCAGAGCGCTATAAAATGAGGAGATTATAACAGTCAGTGTCTAGGAAACTTAAAGAAAAAGAGCCGGAAAACTGTTTTGAACTTCCATGCTCGCCAAGACTTCTATATCCAAAACTAGATCACTGACTGTATTTTGGAGCCAAGCTGTGCTTCTACCCTTTGTTCATGTTCCAGATTATATAATTAATATTTAATATGTTAGAACTATAAATATAACATACAATGGCTTCAGATACAGGACTCGGAGTAGTGACTAAAGCTGTGGTGATTGTTATCATAAGCTTATTAGGAGGCATAAAAGGCATTCTTTTATTTCCTCCAACTGCCATAAAAAATCTACTCTTATAAGCCACTAATACCCATGAATTCTTTTAGCAATCAGCAAAAGTGTTGTTTACTCTTGACATATATTGATCCCACTTGATTGTTAAATTATGCTATAGGGTTTTCACAAGAATTGAGTGTTTTAAATTACTTAACAGATGATTGGGCAGTACAAAAAGAGACCCAAGCACCATATTTAGAGTGATAAAAGCATTTTTACCTGACACAAAAATGTTTCCTTTGATTTATGGCAGTAAAAAGCTGAAAGGAATATGTCTCTACCAGACCCTGAAGCAACACTATAATCTGTGATGTCAGCTAACAGCTGCTCCAACGACAATCAATAAAAGTGTGATTTGGACGCAATGACACAGTGATGAGATTTCCAGGGTTGTGGACTGGTCCAGAAATATAAGTCTGTCTTTATCGTGAGGAACAGTGCTTGAAAGTTCATCTGGTACTGTGCTCAAGTACACATTTGAAGTACTTGTACTCATCTTGAGTATTATATTGTACTTTATACTCCTACATTTCAGAGAGAAATATTACTAATACTTCTGTACTTACTTTATTAAAGGCATTTTTAACATACAAGACTTCAACTTGTAATGGAGTAATTTTACACTGTAGTATTGCTACTTTTACTTATTAACTTCTAAGTTCTCTTTCTTGCCGAGAGGTAGATGAGAAGATTGATACCACTCTCATGCTTTTACAGAAAATACCACCAGCAGCTGGCTAACTTAGTTTAGCATAAAAGACTGGAAACAGGGGGGAAACAGCTAGCCTGGTTTTGTTACAAACAAAATCCCCCTTTTTCTATGGATTAAATAAACGAGATACAACATGTTATTTTGTGACCATGGGATGGAGCTAGGCTTACTGTTTACACCTGTTTCCAGTCTTTATGCTAAGCTAATTTAGCTGGCTGCTGGCTGTAGCACAGTGGTTTCAATCTAACTCTTAGCAAGAAAGCTAATGAGCTTATTTCCCAAAATGTCAAACTTTTCCTTTATATAAAGGACATGAATACTTCTTCCACCACTGGTGAGGTATCACTTAGTAATAGCCCATGCAGATCAAGCACTTATTTCTACAGTTTGCATGTCAAGAAAAATGATGCGGGGGTGCTCCAGTAGCTCACCTGGTAGAGCCCGCACCCCATGTACCAAGAGTCACAGGCCCACTATGCTGTCCTACTGCCTAGGGATGGAACTTAAAGCTTAGATGACACTGACTGTACCAGCTGGTGAGTCAATGATGCAGCCAGGACCTGTGTTCATTTCCATTCTTTGCTCTTTCCCTGTTAAAGCTGTGAGCCATATGTTATAGTAGCTCAGTCTGCTCCAATTAGACCTCCCAGCAGGCCGCAGCAGTGGCAGGACATGATGGCATGATGCTGTGATAGTTTTTAGAATCATCCGCATAGATGGGGGTCTATTTCTCTCTTCAAAATCAAAATTTTAAACATAATGACAAACAATGATTTGAACAGAGAAATAAAACTAAGAAAATGATCTGTGCAAAGAATTATTTTTCCAGCCATAAATTACTGAACAGTGGTGGCCTGATGGAAGACAAACAGTATTTAAAACACAGCCTTTACTGTGAGCGAGAGTGAAAAGACGCTGGTTGTGAATCATCTTACTTTGATAGATGTTCCTGCATTCAAGGTTACTTCTTTCACTTGCAACAATGAAGGAAATGTACACAAATAAAACACATCATACTTTTTCATTTGTAAATCAGGCACCTGCCTCTTGCTCTTCGGGTGTACCCTGCAAAGGCGCTAAAGCCCTATGTTTCTTATGGCCAATTCATGCCAATAAAAACAACTCTGTACTATATACTGCTGCCTTTGATTTTGTGACATTCTTTTGGAACAGAATTAGGGTTTAAGTGATTTTAGACATAGATAGTATACCAGAGACAACATTATTTGTATGCTTTAAAAACAAGATATTGCCCTTGCATGCTTTCTCACACTCTTACTTCTAGACTGTCTACTCAAATGCCTTGAGCAATTTGGGACTTACCTCTAGGCCAAGGTCCTTGGTAATTATAGAATTTTAAATCTTCTCTTTCTTTATAATGCACTGGAAAAGATAATAGCTACCCAATTAACTGTGTAACTCTAAAGCAATGTGGTATTCAAATGTTTCAGCCTGACATTTGGGTCATTTCACAGCACTAACAATGCCCTTTTAGTAATAAATTACCTACTGCATGCAGCACTTACGATTCTAACTGAGTTGTAGTTCTACTTCATTTGAGTGTAGCCTATGATTCTGTCACAGTATACTTCTATTTAGCATTTTTGTGTTTCTTAAACGTACATTAACTGATTTTTTTGGCCACTTGGTGGCAGCGCAGAAATAAGCTGTAAACACAACATTGACATTATGAAAGTTGATATGGCGAACATGTTAGGAAACAGTTGCCTATTTACACATCCAGCAAACACAGAACAATGTTAGCATTCTCTGGAATTCAAGTTTCTGGCCATCTGATGACTGTAAGTCCAATAGTCCCTTTTAGCTTTATTTTTGGTCTCCAACAACTCCTGAGGGAAATATGTGGGTCTTAGCTGCTGACTTCTCCATTATGATTGTCGCTAACTTTGTCAGTTTGCTTTCAGGGCTGGGCAGGTAGTGTACAGGGAATTTTTAGAGCTTTTACACTGAAAACAGTTGGCTGCAATACAATACTGGTGAGAGCAGCGAGAATGAACCAAAACAGTAAAGTTGCGGCCCGTAAAACTAAAACAATGCTAACAGGCACTGAAACGCTGGAGTGGAACTGCAGAGTTGTGTGATAATTCTCTGTAGATTTGTGGATTACAAGTAGACGTATGATCCATTGTTAGAGTCCCTGTGGAGTTTTTGACCTATAGTAGTGCTATGGATTGGGCGTGCACACGGGTGATGTGATAGAAATTCCTACCAATGGAGTTACACCACTCCACTGATCTACAGGTGGCAGCAATGCCCCAACAAAGCCAGGAAAGAAGAAGACTGCTAGCTAGTAACATGAATGTAAACAATACAGGGTTTAAATTTTTCATAAAATCGGCTTTACAGATGTTTTATGAGGAAGGAAATGCTTTCAACACTTTTGTTAGACCTCAAGGATACACTCGTTTTGGTGAGAAATACCCAATGTAAACATAACCTTTGTTTGTTAACAAGAAAACAACACAGGGCACCTTTAATATCAAAATATTGATTATAGCAGCTTTAAAGAGATGATTTAACACATTACAATTGTAATTTCATATTGAAATAGTTTTGGTGAATTATGGTTACTTTTATAATACTGGACCATGAAGAACAGTTGATTAATATTCAATTCTAAACACCCCTAAAAGTGTTTTTTGACTATTGAAGCATTATTTTGTCGTCATTTTATGTGTTGGCTTTAGCTTTTCTCTTAATCAGACCATGCTGTACCTTACAGGCATGTTTCCAGGATCTGTTGGCCAGGAAAAGCAACAGGTTGCAGCCTTTCTTCTTCCTCAGCGTTTACCCATTGATGGTTTAAAGCCAGATGTGCTTATATGTTCATTGTTGCAAAGTGAAAATGTATTAATTAAATTTGGACCATTGATGTGACAGTCCCACATCTCCTGTTTTGTATAGCAGCCATCCAGTCTGTTGAGTAGCTTAAAGGATAATTTTTCTAGAGCTGCCAACTTGCCTAATTTAACACAATAAATATTCACAAAAGGATGCAGACTTCCATTCCTCTCAATTAATTTTTGACATTACATTATAGCCATAATAGCTCCTAGAATCCACTTCCTTGCGCAGGCCAAAATCAGTGTCTCCAAACACAGACTAGCTGAAAAGGGAAAGTTACTTATTTAATAACAATACCAGAGCCTAACCAATACACTGGCCGATTATCTGCCTACATCATGGCAGTTAAGTAACAAGAAATTGCAGTACAGTGATGCCGAAGTTATGATAAAGGTAATTTGGAAACAGTGTTGCCATTACATAGTTTGTGCACCAGAGAGCACTGACAAGTGTATTTTTCAGCTATAAAATGTCCCACTCAGTACAGTTTTGATCAACATTCTCGGATTTCCAAATTTAAGGTACCGTAACTCCATAACATATGAATGAGAGTTCAAGAATCTGACTTCAGTTTTAGTTTCACTCTTTGGAGCTTAGATGGTGTTCAGTAAACTTTGATAAATATTTCAAAGTGCAGAGGTCTAATTTTCATTTCTCTGGATACCTTTTTCATATTTTCCAAGGATTCAAGTCCATTCCTCCTCAGGAATATTAATATTCATGATCAGCTTTCCATTTGAGTTTTTGTGGAAAAGGGTTAGGGTATGAGTTGTACTAGAGCATGGAATAAAATTAAGCCTTCACTGTACTTTCCAATAATCTAGTAAATATGGGTAATGGCATCCTCACTCTAAGGGTAAAAATGCAGGAACAAAATATGTGGGTCAACTGTGGCTGCAGATATCACCAGAATGGATTTTTACAGAGCTCATGAAATTATTTCAGATCAACCAATACATCAGTTCTTCTGCTTGAACAATTCTTCCATAAAAACAGACCCTTAATGTTTATTCTTGGCCATTTGCACTATGTTAAACTCTCAGAATCAATGTTTGTCTTAGGTTTAATGAATACTAAAGTATTGTCAGTTAAAGCTGCCATCTCTCATTTCGTGTCACTGCGAAATGAGGAGCGCACAGCACTTGACTGTGCCGTGACTGTGTCTGCAAGCAACTTTACTCATATTAAGCTTTGTTTCATCTGTTAAATTATGAAGTCCAACATATTTCCAGACCTGTGATGTAAACTGCAGGGGGTGGCTGCTGGAATTGCTGTATCATCATCCTCTGTTAATTTCACCTACATGCTTATGAATAAATGAAGTGAATGTGCTGTTTCATCCCAGCACTTTAAAATGGTTTTACCTGCTCTAAACATTGTAAAAACAATTATTTACCTCAAATATCCTGATAAAAAATATTGATTCTAGAGTCATTATGGCACAAGGTAATGCAGGGTCACAATACTACAAGGATTCACATCAAATGAAAAGGATAGCCTCCAGCTAGTTGTGCTTCTGCTTCTTTACAAAAATGTATACAGGGAAGTTTCACTGAGAGCAAAGCTCTCTTTTGCAGGAACGTCCCGATCACATTCGCACAGTTACACGCATTCACACCTGGAAGCTGTCCAGTACAACTACAGTCTGATCTGCTGGCCACTAAGCAGCTCCACTGGAGCAGGTGGGGTTAAGGGCCTTGCTCAAGGGCACCTCAGTGGTGGTAATGAGTGCAGGCGCTGCTTTTTCACTTTCCCCACCTAGATTTATCCTGCCGGTCTGGGATTGAATCAACAACCGCACAAGTTCTCTTCTCTAACCTTTATGCCACCACTGCATCTACCGTACGGTGCGCCATCCTTATTAAACCTTTAGCAAAATGCTGCAGGCTATGTCTGTAGCATTCTGGATACATCATGCTATATCCAAGGTAGAAGTACCCCTTAATAGATTGTATTTACTGTGCATCATTTTTTAATACAGGGTCTTATGATACCCTGAAAACAGTTCAGTTAGTTTGTTACTAATCTCTACCTCTAGCATGCAGTAATATCATTTTGCTTCTGTTTGTTTACTCTAAATCTCTAAGTCTTTCTCTCTCTGTCTTTCTGCTGGAGTGTCTGACTCAATGAGTCTCGTTCATCCACCCAAATCTCTCAGCTCTGACTTTGTCCGCAGGCATTAGGATTTTTTTCTGTCAACCTCTGATGGACTGTAAATACGATGACATGGTACCTACTTTGTTCTGAATCCCTGTTCTCTCCCCTTCGATCCCTCCTTTTATCCATCTTTCCTCTCTGCACCATGTGCTCCTGTAGATTAGAGTTGGCATTTGGCTTCTGAACATCCCAGGTGTTGTAAGCACAAGTGCATGTCTCCAGCTGTCCTTTGTCTTTTGACAGAGCGCAGCACTGAGATGTTCCCATGTCAAGGCCAACATAAGGTTAACAGAATGCAGACTTCAGCCTAGCCACCAAGGAACTCTAAGCTAGCTTAGCTCGACACGCTAGCACTCACATTTTTGCAAATCTAAATCTCTAAACCCCAGGTTTTGTCTTGCTTAGCAGAGCCAGACAAGAAGTTTTTGGAGGCTTTGCCTTTTCTTTTTTAGTTGAACATCGAGGGAAATGTGCTTTAATAGCCTGCAGCCTCTTTAGGTGTCTTTCCGCACTCAGGTTTTGATTGGCAGCCCAGGGGCTCAGGCAGTATTAGTTATCTCACTACACCACATGCCTAACAGCACTCACAGCCACCAGAGCTGTCTGTCACGCCTCTTAACTTGCAACCTATAGAGTTCACTCATAAAAGGGATAAACATGCAGAAATGGGTTGTGTTGGTTCTACAAAAGTCACAAACTTTAAGCAGCCCGGTGATCTCCGTCAAAGCTGAAGCTAAGATAGTAGCGGTTAAACTAAAAGTAATTCATGTTTTATAAAAGGTACTGATTTCATAGTGAAAACCTTTGTTATCATGTCTCATTATGACTCCTTTAACAACAACAATTGCTTGTTTCTGTGTCTGTTGTTTCCTCTTACAGCCCCAAAAGGTTGCAGATTAATTTTAAAATGTTGAGATCGAGGAAAGAGAAACTGTGTCTAAGATTTTCAGTGTGCGATTTTCTTGTCAAGTAATTTGCTACTATGCTGGACAGCAACGATTGTAGGGAAGAACAATATGCTGTGTGCATCATTCTGTCACTGCTTCTTTGATTGAATTGACTGCACATCTAAATTAGGGGAGCAAATTTGCAATTTTCAAAATTGGAAGGCGTGTGTCTTCCTGTTCTGTTCCAGTTCCAAGTTCAAATGTGCATTGTTACAAATGCAAGTGCATAACATTTATTTGATGTTAGTTGATGTCTGATGCTTTTTATAATATATCAACTAATGCCACATACCATTACGTTTACATATAGCTGAACAGGAAAACACATACGAAACAACACAAACAATAATAAAATAAAGACACCATAAACCCCCTAATGAAAGGTACCCGATCACCCATGACTATGTCAAATCCTGTCAATGTCAAAACAGTTTTAACTTGAGTTTAAAATGGCCCCATTCATGATCCATTTTGTGTTGTTAATGAGTTCCACATATCGATAGAAGAAGATTTAAATAAAAATATGGTAAAAAAGCATGATGATGGTTTCCATCTCACTCTCTCGCTCTCGTTCTCTCTCTCCGTCTCCTTCAGACTCTCATGGGATGGATCTGTTTGCGGTTGCAGTCCATGAGTTTGGTCATGCCATCGGCCTGGTCCACACCTCAGCCATGGAGTCCATCATGAGACCGTACTACCAGGGTCCTGTAGGAGACCCTCTGAAATACGACCTACCCTATGAAGACAAGGTCCGCGTCTGGCAACTCTACGGTACGAGGGAACATCATCCACTGTTTGTGTGTGTGTGTGTGTGCGTGAGTGGGACAGAGAGAGAGAAGTTGATGAGCTCTGTAGAGCAAGGTTATTGATTACGAAAACATGGATTAAGTTAATTGGACCTCTTTATGGCATATGACCTTATCACACCATTCACTGATATAGAGAGTAGCAGTATGCGGGGGAGAGACTAATGATTATGAAGATGAGTGCAGGAAAGAACAGTAAAGGACAGGACTGTGAAGGAGAGAGGTGAAAAGAATTAAAAAAGAGCACAAACACTAAGACAAAAGCATTTCATGTTGTATATTTCATGTTACATTGTGGAACAATAAAATAAGTGCAAATAATGCAAACTGAGCTAACAAATTTTAAATCAGCAGAATGTCTGTCTTAGTTTTTTGATTATTAGATTAATTGGAATGACAAAAAATATAAAAAAATATCCCACACAAGTTCACAGAGCCCAAGTTTATGCCTTTTTCTTGTTTTGTCTGATAAACAGTACAATGGAATCAAATTGACAATGATATAAAACAAACAAAAGCAGCAAATTGCCTTGTCTTTTGTGTGTTCATTTGATCTTTAATGACATATCCTCCCTAGGTGTCAGAGACTCTGTGTCCCACACAAACCGACCAGGCAACCCCTCCCAGACAGCTGAACCGCCTGTCTTGCTGGACCTTCCTGAAAACAGATCTACTCTCCTGTAAGTAGACGATCTGGTGTTCTTTTAGTGCAGTACAAAGAACTCAACTATTCTGCTTCTCAAACACATGAAATAATATCCACTTCAGCCTCTTCAGTGATAATGCTTCATCCACTCCTTTTTTTATTTCCCTCCTTTCCTGGCTCTCTTAAACACACACACTTGTGGCTCATTCCTTTCCGAGCTCCCCCAGGCCCCTCTTCTCTCTGCCCATTGCCTTGGTGAAGATGGTGGAGCAGAGGCTGTAATAAATGTCCCCTTGTAGATGAACACAGAAAGGCAGTTGAAAGTAAAAAGACCCATTAACAGCCCTATAAACTGCAGTGCAGACCCTCTAGGATAAGGTTCCCAACCTTTTTTGTTAGACGTACCCCCACAGCCCTGCCAGTCGACACAACCTGTCCTGTTCCAAATATGTTCATTTGAATTGATTTTAAACTCCATAGTTTTTAACTATTAATGATATATAAGTGGATCTAATTGTGGATGTTGCAATCATTTTTTTATACAATAGAAAAGAATTGTATGAAACAATGTTTAGGTCAGTTGGTTAAGTTTGCTTTCACACTTGGAGTGGCAGAAGCTGGACGTTTCAACCATTTAGTCATTACTTTTAGCTAGCTAGTTCAACTGTTTATCCATCACTTTGAAGCTAACAATTTAAACTATACATCCATTACTACTAGCTATCTATTTCAACAGTTTATTACTATTTTAACCATTTATCCATTACTTTTAGCAATGTATTTAAAGCATTTAGTCATTACTCTTTTTTTTAATTAAAACACAATTTCTATTTTATCAAATTAATTGAGCAACTCTACAATCTTTCAACCTGGCATCTGCAGAAGTACCCCCCTGGGGTACAAGTACTCCCGGTAGGGAATCGCAGCTCCAGGAGAACTAAAAACATATAAAGATTGGCTTAAATGTTCCAGACACACAGGTCACTGGCTCTTCATCTCAGGAGCATGAGTGTGCTCAGTGTCATGGCAATGTGCTGGTGCTAAAGGCTGATGGATCACCACAATAAGTAGGTTTCATCCTCCGGCCACCGTTACCACAAATTTCATGACCGTCTGGGCATTTACTGATCATTTGGCCTTAGGGGGGTTTTAAAGAGAGAGGTAATGTAATAGTCAAAATTTTCAGAAATAGTTGATGGAACATATGATTAGTGGATATGTGCAGGTGGATATTTTGGTCGAAGAGTGGTAGTGGTATTAAGGGAAGCTCACCACATGGTTCATCCTCTTAAAAAATGGTCCAAACCACATAAGGGTGGTACAGGAAAGGTGATGAGGACATAAAAATCATTAGGAATCATCATTTGAAGACCATGAATATTTCATTACAATCTGTTCAGTAGCTGTCTTACTCTGGACCAAAGACTTGGAGAGACTAACAGAACCACCCTACAGGCGCAGCAGTGCAGCGTGTCAGTCAGACTACACAGCACATGAACCATAAGTGAATTTTGAGTGATGACCTGGATTCAGGAGTCTTAAGTCTGCTTTTTCACTTGATTCCTCAGTAGCCAGGCTGTCGTGCTACAGTACCTCTCCTCCCCACAAGGAAATGTCTTATTAGTATTATCTTTATATTGCTGGGACTGCAGCTCGTATATGTCTTATTTATCCCTATTCAGCACAGCAGATTGAACATTTATGCACTGAATAACAACACCTTTGTATTTTTGTCAGCTTGCCATAGTACTAACCTTTTTGATATGTTAATTATTATCAAACATAAACAGAGCCTGGTTGCTTTGCAAGTGAGTCAACTGTACTCTGATTGTCTCTTGAATTAATAGGATCAAGAGGGGCGGCTTGCTCAGGAAGTGATCAAACTGTGTTTCAAACTACACTGACAACAAAACCCAGTGCGTGCTGACCTCACACTGACATACAAAGAGTATGCAGCAGTTCTAAACTGAACAGCCAAATAAAAGCCTTTTAAGTAAAAGTCTTTTCCTCACTAGTATCAGCCTTTCACTGTCCTCATTACTTGTTTTTCACCACCTCCATCTGGTCATGATGTGTGGAAAAGATGGATTATGCTTGACAGAGGTCACAAATGCTGACCACTAGGCTGAGGTGTCGTGTTAATAGAGCTCTGAATGGAGATCTTTGTTGATAATACTAGGGCGGCCTCTCACTCACAGTGGCAGCCCTGTAATGCTAATGGCTTCATCATTGGCAGGCCGACCACGTCAGTGCTTTAAATCACTTATTAGCCTCTGGGATAAATGCACTGGGGGACCTCACCATGTCAGCGTGATAGCATTTCACCTAATGTTTAGCCTATTTAATTGAAGGAAACACATGCACATGCATGCACACAGTTCTCTCAGACACGTTCAGTATGTGGCTACAAATATCACATAGTTGGGGTTTTTTGTATGCAAATGGGTTTAACTGGTTTGGGTCTTTTTTCATGAACTGCATACCTTGCAATAAGTGAGGTTGTTTTATGTTTTATATAAAATTAGTTATGTATATAGCCTCAAACTATTGAGAATTTCAGTGTAGTGTCTTCCTTGTTTTTTCAAACAAATAAAACTTTTCTTCCTTTCTATATTCTATTCTCTTCAACTTTTCTTTCCTGATTCCTCCAACTTTCCTCTCTCAGGCTGGCGCGAGACGCCCCAGACAGATGCACCAGTCACTTTGATGCCGTGGCCCAAATACGAGGGGAGGCCTTCTTTTTCAAAGGTAAGCGAGCAAGAGAGACAGACGGACAGACAGAGAGATAGACAGTGACAGTGAGAGGGAAGAGAGAAAAAGAGATGAATGGAGAGGAGATGAAGTGAAAGAGTAAGGTACAGGGGCTGGGCACAGGACAGAGTGGTGATCAACAGAAAGCCAAGTCATGTGTGGCTCCCAGGGCTCTAAGCTCTAACCACTTCCTCTCTGTTATAGGGAAGTACTTTTGGCGACTAACTCGAGAGAAGCACTTGGTGTCTCTTCGTCCGGCCCAGATCCATCGCTTCTGGAGGGGCCTTCCACCCAATCTGGACAGCGTGGATGCTGTGTATGAGAGGCCTGGGGACCATAAAATTGTTTTTTTTAAAGGTAAATATATCTCTTAAATGTTTTTGTAGTAATTGGGTGTATACATTCCAAACTATGAAGGTGTTATTTCTCCCTTTAATTGTGTCCTCTGTGCCCACCCTCTTCAGGTCTAAAGTACTGGGTATTTAAAGACAATAACGTGGAAGAGGGTTACCCTCGCCCAATCAGTGACTTTGGCCTACCCTTGGAGGGCGTGGATGCAGCCTTCGTTTGGCTACACAACGACAAAACCTACTTCTTCAAGGACAACCACTACTGGCGCTACGATGACCACCTGAGGCGCATGGACCTGGGCTACCCTAAAGACAGCACGCTTTGGAAGGGGCTGCCACCAAACCTGGACGACGCCATGAGGTGGTCTGATGGTGAGTGGCAATAAAAATCAACACTTGTTCAATACTTGTCATTTTACTTAAGCTTAAATGACTTGGTTGGTCGTGTGCTGGGTGTAAAATTCATGAGAAGATTCAGTAGAAGAATGGCACTGAATGCCACAGAGAGTTAACAAAAACAACATTTTCATCTTTATGCTCTATACCTATATTGTTACATAAGTTTTAAAAAAAAGCCAACACTTAAACACAATCACAGACACTGGAGTGGAAAACTACCCAAAATGTGAAGACAGCTTTATAAAGCCTTATGTGGCTCTAAAGGGAGCTGTGAAAAGTCAGGGTAAATTGCCTAGGTAATCTTAACTTGGAGTTGGAAACAACAAATTTTATGTGAAAAATACGCTCAAACTGTTACTGTGGAATTTGGCAGAAGGGGACATTATTTAGGCCTGCCTGCAGCAGTAACTGGCAGCTCTGCAAGGCTACAAACAATTAACTTAGCCTATGTGAGCACTCAGTATTAATACCTGCAGCTTGGAAGCTTTTTTTAAGCTAATGATCATTTTTTTCATCATTCTCAACAAATAACAGCATGAGTGAAGTATTTTATCATGCAAGTGAACACTATACACTAACTGCACACACACACAATGTCCACAGGAAACTCATATAAATATATAGGCTTTTGGCAAGTATGATGTGTGCATACGCAATAACAAATAATCAGTGACCCATAAAAAGTGAACTGTGGTTATGGAAAATGAACTGTACAGCTGTATGTTTGCCTTTAGGGACCTTTTGGATGTAAGCTGCTCAGGTTTCCAGACAACAAACCTTTTAGATTACAATCGCTGAGTCAGTCTATCAGAAAGAGGTTGTAAGACTGGAATCTCGGCTTGCCAACAACAGCCTTGACCTTTACACTGCAAACACAATGGAGTGCCTGTTGAGTGTTATGAATCCACAAGCCGGTCTCCCCTTATTAATCCATGCTGCCACTGTGAGCTCAGCAGAGGCGGTCAGATTCATGGGGGGCACAGTATTTGAAAAACACTAAAATGGAATGACAAGATCGCTAATCTAATCAAGAAGGTCTAACAGATTATGTTCCTCCTGCGTTAACCTCTATAGATCCATCTTCTGAAATGACTGCTCTGAGATAAAACTGAAGTTTGTCATTTGAACAGTTGAGCAGTCAGTCAGCTTGCAGTTATCTTCCGTAAAAGACCCAAATGGCACCAGAGCAAGAAAAAAGCCAATGAAAGAAACTGCTGATTTTGCCCCTTTTGGGCAGCCATGCATTTTACAGACTGCCCTCTGGCGTACAGCTTCAGTGTATCAGTCCTCACACTATCTGCATCAGCATCAGTTACTTCCCTGCAGCCATCAGCCAGCTCTCCTATCAGATCATCCCATCATCACAGTGGCTCTTACACACGCACACACAAACACACACACACACACACACACACCAGTACGCACACCGTAAACTGAACCTTTCAAATTTGCAAATGGGGCCTAATTTGAGCTATTGACTAGTAACATATCTGCATTCTTTTATGTTTGTGTTTAGTTAGTTTAGTTGTACTTCTCTCCTGAATTACTCGCATTTGACTCGCACTTCTCATGCCAGTCTTGAATTGTGTAACTATCCCATGACTGAGCAAATATATATTTGTATTTGCCAGATTTATAGCTGCACGAATCAATATTTTTATATCGACAATGGATGAAATGACTACTAAAACTCTACAAATCCTCAACACTACCTGCCCAGCACCAGATGGCAGATAGACAAAGTTAGCGACTAGCTGGTGAACATAATGGAGCATTTTGCTGCTAAAGATGTAGATATTTCTCACAGGAGCATTAACCTTTGACAGTATTTAAAATCACTGTTTTAGTTGAACACTTTTCTCCTCACTATGCTGCCCTCAACTTAGGCATTCACGCCGCAGCAGCAGCAGCAGCAGCCACGCTGGGAATAACAGGTATTTTATCAGGCTCCCAAGTTGTCTCTGCTCATCTCCATTTTTCAGCCTGAACTGTTTTGTTAAACTTCGATGTGTGAGTACCATCCTCATGCAGACTGCAGCCTGCAGTATTTGAGCTGATTGTGCCTCTCAGTGACCACAGCCAAGACGTCTTTCTTTTTGAGTGCACAACTCATCTGTTGTCAAGAGAGTGGTCGCGCACGAGAAATGTTTCATTGTGGCAGCATGGGCACTGCCTTCTGTACATAGATAATTAAACATGTCTGTGAAATGTCTGAAATATATCAGGGAAAACATGTCTGTGCCAGATGGACGACACAAATATTGTTCTCTGCCACGTGCCAAAAAATGGCTCATAGTTTTTATGACATATGGTCAACCGCTGACTTGAATTGACAGTTACTTGAAAATGTAAGAGTAAGAGTCAGAGGTGAGAGTTCTATATGCAGAGGAAGCACAAACCTTCCATGACAAAGGAAAACATGTTCACATTATTTGGGGTTTGTTAGACACTGTGACATAAGCAATACATTTGCAATGCTGTTAAAGATCTAGACAGATTTCCTATGCTGTGTATGACACACAGAGCAGATATTAATATCAGGTCTCAGAGCTATGATACATGTTCTACCTGCCTTCATTGAATGTTTCTAATGAACAAGCCGAGGTGGTTGGAAGGAAGCAGTTTAATCTAGTACAAGAAACACTCATAGAATATTCCTAAATGTCGATATAATGATCAAGATGAACATTCACAGGAGCAGAGTTCTGAACATACGCTCTTAAAAAAAAATATTTACTTTATATTTAAGAATGCTAGCAGCCATTTACTAGAGTGTACAACTCAGTAAAATAGTTTTGTCAATATAAATTGGACCAATCATTAAAGAAAGCCCAAGGTGATATTCACACACAACAATTTGAATTAACAACTACCAATAAAATGCATTAGTTCAAAGGCATATATAGTTTATATTATTCAATCAGTGTGTGTGATGATGCAGGCATGTTCCTCTCTCCCTTCCTATCTCTCTCCTTCACCTCCCCTTTAAACCCTCTCCCAACCTCCCTCTTTTTTTTTACTCCTCTTCGTTCTCCGAATGTGGTTAGCTTTATAGTAGGAGGTGGGGTAATGTGATCATTATTGGAGCATGTCACGCCTGAATCTGCCATGTCAGTAATCTTTACACACCATGTGCATCTGTGCCTGTAAAACATTCTGGTCTTTTATCTCCTATGAAATGTCTAGTGCCTTCTATAAAACCCACACATATACTGTACGTGAGAGCGAAAATGTGTGTGTGTGAGAGCTCACAGCTGGCCCTGTGTAATTATGTGTGGCATTAGCATGACATTACCCATTATGAGGAGTCATTAATAGTGTGTTCCGAAAAATGTACCACTCAGAACTGTATGGGCACAGTTTTGTACAAGAGGTTGAATGTTTTGATGGATGTTAAGGTAAATACTGTAGAAGTTGTTGACTTTTACTGAATAGTTCTATTACAAAATGTTTGACAGTTTGATGCTTCGTGTTTTCCCTTTAGAATGTATTTTGATAGTGTACATACCATGTACACTTTTTGTCTAAAGCTTATTTGTTTTAATGTTTCTCTCACAACTTTTTTTAGAAGTTAATTAATAAGCTCACTGAGATTTAGACTCACTGGCTAAATAGATTGAAACCGAGAGCCTGTTTCATAAGTTGATTTAATGAGTGTGCAATGTAGGAGGATGTGGAGGATAATAATAGTATAAGACTTGAGTCACAGAATATGGAATAAATCAATAAGGCAGCTGTCATACTGTCAATCTAAGCCATGAATAATATTAACAGTAATGAACACTAAGGTCATTTTCACACCAAAGACATTTTTTTTTTCAGTCCTTAGAGAATGTAAAAAACATTCAGCTTCATCATATGGGGTATTGATTTGTGTGAACTGACCTTTTAAAACAGGCCAAAACATTTACATTTATTTAAAAAACAGTTTAGCATTGTGTCCACTGTTTAAGTGAGACGTGCGCATGAACCGATTGGTGTTGGTGTTGATCTCGCTGTCAGTCAACATATCAACATATCATAGCTCTGGTCCTAATGAGCAAAATAAGCCATCATGCTTGGTTGTAACCGCTCCTTGCATGTTGTTATGACAATCCAAGCAACATGTGCACATCACAGTTTGGTTGTTTCCCATTCTCCTTAATAAGTAAGAGGATGTAAAGAGTTCACTAAATAGTTGCAGATGTTATTAGACTGGCTAGATGCTTTAGTGAACTATTCACATTATAGGTGTTGACTCGTTGACTTTATGAGCTCGTAGTTGCTGTCGATTATGCCAAAAATATACCTCATAGATGTCACTTGTTAGCTGTGCTACTGTTCTGTAATGACCTATCATGTTTGACACCTTCAGAATTCTCATAAATGCATTTTGTAACAAATTGTTTCAAGGCAAACTTAAATTCCATCAGAAATCTTCAATGCAATATTCCACATTAAATACTTCCTAATTTTCAAATAGCCTGGAAAAGCAATAAGCACATAAAGGCACATAAGATTAAAGTTTTTGGCCTGGAAAAGAAGATGTTGTGATATGAATCTTAGTTTAAGGGGTAATTAACTTATTGACTGAACAGTTTCAGAGATATATTGAGCTAATTTTGTAGAAAAGAAAATGACACTTTAAAATTATTATTTCGGCTTGGTACTGACATTTCCTTTGGCTAGACAAGGCCTTAGATCTGGAGTTGGTCCCCAGGTGCTGGAGAAAGGTTGCCTGCTGTTCCTAAGCAATGCTGAGGACACATTATCTTCCCATAGGGATTAATAATGTTTGCTTTATTGCACTTGCACTATTTTGCAGCCTTTACCAAGCAAATCCCCTTTAAGGAATGCCTCCACCAGTTGGCTGTACAGATTAGGCTTTGATAAAGCACTTGTAGGTGTTCAAAACTGGCACAAAAACAACTAATTAGCAGGAGGTGCTCAGTCCTTATTTCAGGCCATTCTCAATAGGAGCAAGCAACCACCTCTCTCCCCTGCAGCAACTCCCGGCAGAATGTGTGGAAGCTCTTTTCCCTGTCGGGTGTTTAGAGGTCTGTGTTGTGTCTGAGCTTTTGCCAGCTTCAGAGGTCCTGCTCCAAGCTCTTTGATGTGTGTGTGTGTATGTGTGTGTGTGTGTGTGTGTATTTGGGGGGGGGGGCAAATGTAACAAAATCCCCAATTCTAAAAATGCTTGTATGTATATATACAAGAACACACACATTCACATATCTGCACACCTTTGGGCCAGGGAACTGGAGCCACATCAAAGCGTTTATCTGCCTTTAGGCTGCTTCCACAAGCCTAGGATAAAGAGAGAGCAGTGAGACAGAGGGAGGAGGGGAGAAAAATGAAGAAGATGTGGTGACAAGTCATGGCAAACAGTGAGTGAGAAAACGCGAGGTTTTAGAGCTGAATAAGAAATATGCTGAAAGGAGGAGAGAGATGGTATGATGAGAACAATGCTGGGGGGGGGCAAAAATAAGTTATAAGAAGCAGCAAAAGAGCAACCGTGTTGTTAGTTATACATTTGTCTTTCTCAGTAATCCTGCTAATATATTTATGTTTGCTGTATTTTAATACTTAATTTGCATCCTTGTTGTGCTTTCATCTGCCTTAAGGGCTAAGACAAAGTGAAGTTAGTATTTTATTCTGTTCTATGTTGTTCTGTTCTAGTATTTTACTGTATTTCAAAACACACACTAATATAACCCTGTGCCCTCTCTCGCTCCGAAGGCTCGTCCTATTTCTTCAGGGGGAAGGAGTACTGGCGAGTGCCTGGCAGTGACATGGAGGCGGAGGCAGGATACCCCCGCCTCATCGCTAAAGACTGGCTGCTGTGCACCGAGATGCAGTCGGACTCTCCAGACATAGAGCCCAAAAGCACGGAGACGAGAGGCAACGCGCACCATCACCCAGACCACGCAGAGAATGGATACGAGGTGTGCTCCTGCACCTCTGACACCGCCTCGCCTTTGGGCGCCCGCCCCTCCCCATCTCCCATGTGGCTGCTGCCACCACTCTGGACGCTCTCGCTGGCTCTCCGCTCTGAACTGCTATGATGCCAAAGCACGGGACAAAGCTCTCAAGCAGGGTGCAAGAAAGAGACTCTTTTGGTGGCGGGCCAGTGGACACTCAGTCCAAATACAAACTGGACATTTTTGTTAATATAAATATCAATGGGTATGTTTTATGCTATTACTTTGCTGTTATTTATTTCACATGCCATTTGATGGTCATCTAAAGCGCCTTGCAGTATGGGTGGTACATACATACATTATCATATTATCATACTAGGGTATATCTAGTAGGCATCAATCCAGAGACAATGACAATGCTCTAGTGCTTTACAAATTGAGTTACACAGAACCACAAGTTCTGTCTCTTAGTTTCTTCTTGAATAGTTAAACTGTCTCATCTTTGCAAGGAAGCTAATTGAGTGGCACTGTTCAGAAATATGTTGCCATGAAATACAACAGTATTTCAACAATACCCATAATAATTACTTTTTTCAAGTACAACAAGTTTACAGCAATAATTACTGGCATCCTGGGATTTAGGCAGGTCAGTGGGTAAATGGCTCAATACTACTCTCATGTCTGCCTTAAAAATGAAGATACAGCTAGCAGCCGGTTAGCTTTGCTTAGCATAAAGACTGGAAACAGGGAAACAGCAAACCAGGCTCTGTCCAGGGTAAAAACGGCACATTGTGGTTTTACAGGTAGTTATTTGCTGGTAGGGGGATTTTGTTACCTTTGGATTGAGCCAGGCTAACAGTTTCCTGTCTTAATGCTAAGCTAAGCTAACCAGGTCCTGGCTGTAGTCTTATATTTATCATACAGATATGAGAATGGTATCAATTCTCTCATCTAACTCTTTGCAAAAAAGCATATTTCCCAAATTGTCGAACTATTGCTTTAGATAGTGCCTGTTAAGTAGAACTTCCTGCCAGGCTGTTTACTGCCCCTAAATGGTTATGTTTAAGTTTAGGTTTGTTACAGCTATGACCATGATTGGGGTCTGGGTCCACCAGAGACAAGAGATAGTATGTTAACTCAGCCTGACAGGAAGAGCTGCCTGAAAGACTTAAAGCAGGGCAAAGAATGACATCTGGGATATAGATACAGTAGTTAGACAGGTGACTGACACCCCGGCATGTATCTAGGAAGACAGGTGAAAAGTACCTTGGGACGAAGTGTAGATAGATAGTTAGGTTTACAGATGAATGGCCCCATGGGATGTTGACAGAAAGACAAATGAATGGCATGCTGGGATGTCGACAGGTAGATGAATGGCATCCAGGACTGTAAACAGGTAGACAGTCGAATAACATCCAGTACATGAAGAAAAGGGGACCCTGGGCGGTGGGAAGTGAGACAAATTAATTGAGAGAGTTTCTGATTGTCGCTCAATGCCATTATCCTAGCTTAAAACCCTTCCCTGTACTCCCACGCTCTTTGAGGAACTGCTGCTTATGTATTTCCATAAACTCATCATTTTCAACCCTGATACAGAAGCATTCCCTGCCATTATCAGAGGCAGTATTGGTTTTGTTGTATTTTTTTGTAACAAATATGGATAGATTGCTTTGATCAGACTAAAGTTCACAGAGCCTTTTTCCTCACTGGCGGACAATTTCCTTCATCATCAAAAGACGTCGTTAGCAGACTTCACAAGATAGCAACCGGATTTATTCTCGCTGATATATTTACTTACAATTTAAATACAGACACAGATATATTTGAGCTGAGATGTTCCTTGGTTACTGCAAAACCACGTGGACTGTGTATATTTCAAGGTGTGTTTTCTAATGTAAAATATTTTTGTAGAAAAATTAAAAAAATATATGAATGACTTTATTGGCTAACTGTGGTCACCTGAATTTGTATCGAGTGTGCTGCGGCTGTGCGAGCGTGTAATTATTTAGTGTCATTGAAAAGGAGCCCGGCCTTGAACACAGATGAAGGTAACATGACAGCTTGCAGACACCAACTGGGAGCCACTCTCCATCACTCTGATGTTCCAAAGTGTGTTTTCTCTTGTAATGGTCACCACTGTTCATCAGGAATGCAAACCACATCATGTCAATCACACTGAGTGACTTTATGAACAGATTTGCTGGCAGAGAATTATATAGTATGTATACTCGCACAGAGAAGTAATGTTACCTGATCCAAAAAATATTCAGCAGCTCAGATACTGCTTAGTTGGAGATCAAAGTGAACTGTGGGTGGCAAACAACTAAGACAAGTGCTTAGGAACATTGCGTACCACAAGAACCCCATGTCAGTCACAGACTTAAACCTCACTTCAAAATCACAGCAATTAAATTAACTAAGAGGCCACAGATTACCTCTACCAGAATATGCACAACCAAACTTCATTCTGTTTTGAGGTCAAATAAGTTTAAAAGCATCATTATTTCTGCTGTAATGACCCTCCTGCTTGATTGTTTATTATTCTGTTTACAATTCTGTTTTGCATTCTGCATCCCAAGATTACATGCACAAACACACTTGCCATTGTGTTTTGTTATAATAGGTTGTACTTCTGTTATGCTTTTCAATGTACTTTTTTCGAATTCTCACTGTTTATTATCATGTTAGTTTATAATGAATCCATTGTTATTCCCACTGCATCTCCCCTTTGTCACGCCTTGCAGGCCGGGGTGTGACGCCACTAAGAGCAGCAATTTTTCTTCCCTCCTCTTGACACACTTGAGTGGTGTTAATTAACTGCCGTGGCTCAGGACAGCACCTGCTCCCACGGGCAAATGCAGCAGGATTGGTCACTTTTCAGCCGTCTGTCCAACTTATCCTATTTTAGCTGTTACTTTAACCAAAACTAATTGTTAAAATTAAAAATTTTACAGTTTGCAGGTATTTGTTAACAGCTTGATCAGGGAGGTGTATTGAATATTATGTCAAATTGTATTGTTTAATGAAACTGTTGAATTTAAGTTATTGCTTTTTCAAAATATCCTTGCATTTTTTTTTTTATCAGCACTTCCAGATTCACTGTATTTAATTAATACATCACAACCTGACTTGGACTTGATTGGCACTGCTGTCTAACAACTGTGTGAAATATTTCCAGCCGGGCAGGTTTGCATCATTAAAATTAAGACTTCTCTGTCTCCTGACGGCCTGAACTGTGACTGTTTCGTGACAGCATAATCAGAGCTGATGACATTACAAAGACACACACAAAATATACAAATAATATATTAGCCGTGATATGTTTTACTTTTATCCTGGTACATTTCATAAGAACTTCTTAAAAAAGGAATCATAATCATCATGTTATGTAATAAACATCTGGATGGAACGCTCAGTGAAACCACTGATGCAGCGCTGATGATGAGGTTTGGGTTTTAGCGGGGGGGGCATACAGAAAAATGAAAAAACAGACAAAGAAATGAAAGACAAATGGGCACACAGACAGACGGATGCAAACACATTTGGACTGTTATGGCTAACATCTGGAGAAATTAGAAAATAGAAAAAGGGAAAGTTTTTACAACAATAAACACTCAACAGCAACTTTCGTCTGACGTCTGAGTATCTCAGTGAAGTTGGAATGCAATGCCAATAGCCTGAATTGACCCGTGGAGTCCTTTGTTAAATGTATATGTAATTGCACGTGTGCACACACCAAAGTACGACTGTTCCCACAGTCACTGCACTGTGGAGAAGTGATGCTGTCAAGAGCCCGGCTCCGAGTTGATGCATGACAGTGAGGTTGAGGGGAGGCTCTGCAGAAGGAGCTGGTTCAAGCTTGCATAGTGAGAGACTCATTTGGCAGACTTGTCAGACTGGGCTCTGGCAGCCCTCTGCCTTCACATTCCTCAAAAGGTCACATGGAATTCGGCTCTTGCCCACACAAGCAGGGGGATTCGGCAGGAAAGGAAGGGTACATCCGTTCTTTTCTACTCTAGTCCAAAGTTTGAGCAGCAGCATCGCCTCCACTCTTGACGCCTGGTGTGACAAAGTGACAGTGCTGGACACGGGAAGGTTCACCTTGATGGAACATGTGTGGACTAGTGTTGCAAAAATAGACACAGGGTACAAGCAACGTATGAAGCCACAATGTCATGTGGGTACTCAAAGCACAAATAAAAAATGTAAGTAAGTATAGAAGCAAGACTGTCAGATTATACAGTATATTGTGATTTTTTTCCATTTTCATGTTTTTCAAAATTTTGTTGGCTTACACCAAATGTCAGTAATTTCATCATTATTCTGCCACAGTCACACTATAGAGGAGAGCAGAGATGACATTCAGGTTGATGTTATTATGACACAGAGGTAAAGTGAGCAGAATTCTAAAAAAAAGTGAAATACAAGGCAGTTGATGAGGGCAGAGACACTCCTGAGCTCACTGGACTTTCAGTCTGTCCTTTCTCTGGTGAACAAACTGACACATTTTATCAGGTGATGACTGCGAAAATACCCCTGAGGCCCTTAATCCAGTCGAGATAAAATAGCAACACGTGACTTTCTAAAGCTTACTGTTCTCATTTATTATCCAACATGTAACAAGTTGAACGTGACTCATTAATGCACTCAAAACAAACAAGGTGTGCAAGCATGTAGATACCAATTGCTACAATTTGAGATTATAATAATTGGCAGCCATTTCAATTTGTTATATCTGAAGCTCTTAAGGGGAACTTCACTGATTTTACACATCAAAGTCTGTTTACAGGTCTTGGAGAATACTATATGTGTAAAAAGTTGTATAAAGCTTTTGTGGCTCCAGAGGGAGCTGCACAAAATCTGATAAATTTGGGGCAGCATCGGTAGGGGCTGAAGAGTAAAAGTTTGATAATGAAAAAAATCAGACTGTGAAGTTAGAAAGAAGTGAGGCTACTGTGTAGCCCGCTCCTCATCTCTGCTTGATGCTACATGAGCCGCTACTAGCACCAAAATCTCAGACCAGTCGAGTTGCGTTGCGGGTAACGTAGGCGGCAGGTTTAGACAAGGAAGAAGAATATGTGGAATAAAAAAGATATATCTGGTTCTGCTACATCGCTTTTGATCCTTTTTTTTAAACTGTCCATCATGAATCAGTAAATGTGACAGGCAAGCAAGCACTTAGAGCCCTTAAAATGAATTTTCTATTGTGTTATTGAGAATATTTAACAGAGCTCCTAACACCTATATACTGTTGAGCATGACGTAAGTAGCTGGTTAAAAATGAAGACAAATACAAATGAAAGGAGTCACCTGCTAGCTTCACAGTCATTGAGGATACAGAAGGTTAAGGTTGCGGATAATGATCAGCAGTTCTGAAAGCATTTATCGGGGTGTTCCTTCACACAGCTACTGCAATATTTTACTGATCTGTAATGTGACACCACCTAGCAACTTGTGTTTCCAACGGGAGTTAGAGCTACTTGATGCTTTAGAAAGGCTTTATATCCAGTCTATGAATACCAGTGTCCCCTGAGTCTAAGCCTCCCTCAGTTGTAATCGAGTGTATTGAATTTCCCTCAGCTTCACAGTTTAATTATCTGGCATGACCTACTGGCGGGGATCACACACTTGAGCATAGCAATGCAGCATGCAGACAAAGCTATTATGCTGATCAAGTCCTAAAGTTCATTTCAGTGCAGAGATGGGTTTGAAAAAGCAGTGACCTTCATGGCAAGATTCGTAGCTTTCCATCTACACGAAAAAGTTGATTATTCAGTTGTGCAACCCACTAGGTGAAAAACCTAGTGGGTTGCCTAAGGCTTGATGTCAGGCTGACGAGATGAGCAGAGCACAATGCCACAACACTTGATGTTAAGTGACGAGTGGGCTTGGAGGAGGTGGCTGCCCTCTAGCCCTCGGTCAAGGTGGTACAGTTCTTTATAATAAACATGATTTATAATGCACAAGGTACAGCACGTAGTTCAAAGTGGTTTACAACGAGGAGAAATAAGCATAAAGAAACAAGAAGAAAAAAAACAAGTGTTTGTGCATTAACTATTTGTGAAATTTTGTATTTTGCCTGCAAAAGAAAAAGAAAACTGACATTCGTTCTAATATGACAGCATTCAGCTACATCAAAAACATTACTTGCGCCAGAGATCAATTTAGGAGATATTTGAGAAAGTTTGCTCAGCTGGCTTAAAATGAATGCTGCATGAAACAACAAGATGAAGTAGTCATTGTGAAAATGCACACACACACACACACACATTCACACACACACACTTGTTTCTCTCAATTGTCAGGAATTGTATTGACTGTCATTCTTTGCATGGGGGCTTATCCTTACTGTACCAAACCCTTGCCTCATTGAAACCCTAACCATATCCCATTCTAAATGTAATTGAAAAAACAAATCTTAACCTAAATGGTTGACCTCACCTTGTGGGGACCATGTTTTGTCCCCAGAAGGAAGGTAAGTCCCCGTAATGTAAAACGTCCCGCACAAAGCATGCACACACACACACACACACACACACACACACAAAAATGGACCCTTATTCCAGATACGGAATATACTGATATAGAGCCAAATATGATACATTAAAGATTAAGAAATATAGGTAGAACAAGGAGTCAAAGAATGTTGGTTGGGCATTTCTAAGCTAAACTAAATGTGTAAGTAAGCGTATGTGCTTTTCCACATGCACAGTTGTCCTTGAGTGATCATTAGTATGGGTAAACATGACATATACAGTGTGTGTGTGTGTGTGTGTGTGTGTGTATGTGTGTTAGTATGCGTGAATGTCAGTCTGATACAGAAGTTGCAGATAATGTGCTATATATTGTGTGTTATAATATTCCATTTAAACTGTAATTTAACAGACAAATTACATTAAGTCCGTATGCAGTGTGCAAGTATATTGAGACAGTGCTGGCTGTGGAGTCTCTTCTCTAACCAGGTTGAACACCTGAAGGCCTTTGCATCAACTGTCACCAGCAGAGGGAGAACCAATCAATCATTCTGAGGGAACCACAGAGCAGCTAAAATATTCAAAACCCTGAGCAAACCCCTGCAGAGTGGACACCTGTGATGGTGGCTGGTTGGCCGCTTACAGCAAAATACATCAACTGTCCCGTATAGCCAAACTTTCTGACATGGTGACACTGAAGAGTAGCAGGGTAAAAATTGACTTAACTTTTTTTTTTTTTACGTACATGAACACATCACAGCATCAGGCTAACTGCAGCCTGTTATCATTGTGCAGACCTGCACAGCACTGTGAATGTAGCCTTATTCTTGGCTTAGGAAAACCACTTCATTCATGATAGCATGCACCAGTGTTGTTGGACAATACTGCACCAGCATTATATAATAACTGGCAGCCATCTCACTTGATACCAGCTAAGATACAATACGCGTTGATATCAGATTGCCAGTGAGAGTGGGCTGAGAGTGGGATGTTTCAAGGTGATCTTACTGGCCGTTCCACTGTGTGCCAAAAGGTCGTCTTCCTTTGAATAATTGATATTTGACAATGTGATTTCCACTACAAGTCAACTTCTTAAAAGATGGGGGTTCTTCAGACAATGTTTCCAGATATACTTTGTTTCATGACACGGATGACAAGATATTTCAAGAGAGTGAATATTGTCAGACTGAAATAAATGAAATGACAAAATGGCATAATGACGTAAGATAATTACTTTTTGAACTTTTTTGTTTCCATGATATTTTCATGCAAGTGCTTAAAAACGGTGAACAACGTGATGACAGTACCATTAACATGCACTTTTTTACAGTCCTCTACTGCCCTCCTCTGGTACTATAATATAATGAATGTGGGTATTTTTTTGTGAAGTTTGTGTTATGAATTCGTATCACATTCTTTTTGCTATTGTTGTAGTGTCAAATTATGGGCACATTTACCATCTGCACCTGCTTGTGGAAAGATTTTCCTCTCAAGGACAATATATGATAATTAAGTCATCTGTATTTGTCAGAAATGCATCAGCTCATCCACACAAATAGCAAAAAATATACCTTAGATTTAGCCTCTCATTAAATTGCGCATGTTTAATTCTTGAGAGACCCATACAGTTAATGGAGTGTTCTGCATTGATAATTGGATTGAAGGACAGCTAAGCAGGTGATCTGAGTTGTTCGTATTACTGTAACATAAACAGTGATGTTGCAGGCATGAAACTAGTAATAATTTGGTTATGATTCAGTTCAAAACCAACTGACATTACTGCTGACATCCTAAATGAGGAAAAGTTGATGCTACTGGGTCAAATGGGAAAGAAATCCAAAGTAGGTCAATGTGTCTACGGTCAATACAAAGGGACAAGTAAAAAGGAACAAAGTACTGTAACGACAGATGTCTTAATATTTTACACTTATGGAAGCAATAGAAATTATACATACAATAAACTATTTCCATCCTGGCCTAGTACACAAATAAATAAATAAAAACTCTACTGAAGGTTAAGTCTGCCTCTTGTGAGTTTTTCCTTGATTGCATCTGGCATGTTTTTAACAGATTATAGTGAGACCATCATTCTGGTTCTTCAGATGGTCACCATTCTCCATGTGGGCCTGCATGTCTCTTCCACAGCAGACTTCTTCTGCTCCTCTGCCTTTCCGTGCACCCCCCCACACACACACACACACAACAAGACAAACTGTACAATAATTATGCAAAGTTGACACTCCTACATACAAAAAATAACGTTGATTATCACCTGGTGTTGAAAGCTCCCCCTCCACAGCCCATGATGATGACGATGATGATAATCATGATGATAATGATGATTATGATGATGATGATGATGATGATGATGATGATGATAGTCCTTCTCTCCGCCTAGTGGTGAGTTTAATAAAAATAAATTGTGAGGTCACCAATTAAACGATTATTAATATTCCCTCCTCCTATTATAAAAGAAGATTCATTTGATTCATTTTGTGGGACAAATTCCACAAACTTCAGACATTTTTTGAAACGTTTTGTTTCAATTGTCTCTTTTACAGGGATTCCTGGAAAGCAGTAGCTATAGTGAAAAATGTCAAGACTGCCTGAAACACATGAAAACCGTACTGCTAAATATCTCTGTAGTATTTTATATACAAATGTAAATTTTTGTCACGTTTTGTGGCATTTTGGTTATATTTATATTTTGGTTTCATTAATAAGAAAATGTATTTTTTAGCCAAAACAAATGTCACTTTTTAAAACTTCAGTTCACTTAACAATACAATAATACAAATAATTAATAATTAATAATAATTAACAATTCGAATTAAACAGATACAAAACATGCCAGGGGTCAACATAAATAAAGAGAAAGTAACTTAAGTGAAAACATTAAATTGGGAGCACAGTCTCATAGTTTTAATAGCTTTCTTGTTTTTTGCTGAAGTTATCGTCTTAATATATAATTCCATTTCTGTCTTGAAAACATGAAAGTGAGGTTTTACTTTAGCAAATTTACATTTATGAATGTAAAGCTTTGCAGAAAATATAATGCGATTCATTAGAAAATACTCTTTTTCATATATTGTGTTGATCCTTCAAAAAACAAAAAACACACTTTCCAGTAGAAGCTCAAAGTTACAAATAATATGATCAAAAACAAGTGTCACTTTAATTTTCTGACCCTGGTCCTCTGACGTCAAACGTACAGCTGTAGTTGCTCTGCGCATGCGCAATGTTGCAGAGGCTAGACGCCGTCTGCTTTGTTAGGATCATCGATGCTGTTAGTTTCTGCGAATCCGCTGCAAATTGCGAGAGATTACGGGGAATATTCGCAGTCTTTGTTGGTTATTAGACATTGTTAACTTATTTTAAGTTCACAGCCAGCGCTTGTTTCGCCGTGAGGACGCTTCAGACGACATAAGTGAGGATCCTCTGTATATAAACAAAACGCAGCGAGCTGCTTTTTAAGGTGGCACGTCAAGGATAGCTGCGACAACAAGACTTGTCCTAGTCCTGTTTGTTAAGTTAGCTAACTTCGCGTTGGCCGCGTTGTCAGCGATGGAAATCACCTTACAGCTTCGTTAGGAGTTAACCTCCAAAATCTATGCGTGCGAACATGAGAGAAGAGGACAGTTTGTTGTCAGGAAGGCAGCCCATGGCAAGTGAAAGGGGGGGTGAACATCACTGCTGCTGCCCCTACTTGACAGAGGAGAAAGGAGCACTTGCTTACAAGAAGGGTGACCAGAGGCCTCCCGTTCATTTGTCCGCGTCTGAGTAGTATAAAATCAGACTTGGGCACAATATGGAGACGGTGGGGAAATTTGAGTTCAGTCGGAAGGACCTGATAGGACATGGCGCATTTGCCGTCGTTTTTAAAGGCAGACACCGAGAGGTGAGTATTGTCCTCTATATTACCTTTTTAAAAATATATACTATTGCAAACATAGAAGAAATGAAAGGTCGCTTGAATGGTTTAGTTGTATTGTTAGGCCTGAATCGCATTTTATTGGCCATCTGGTGTATTTGTTTTCGTTGTACGGCCTTAAGAGGCCTGGTAGCTATACAGGATGTTCCTTAAAATAACAGGCAATTACTGGCTAAAATGCTGAAATACCATTAAATACTTGCGTCAACTTTCCTTAATGCATGGATAGTCACTGTGTGGAGGTCTTTGTTTTTCGGAAGGTTTATAATGCAGATGATGCACGTCCATAATCGTGGCAAATTTAAATGCAGAGCAGCAGACATAATTGCTTCCTTTAGAAAGCACCATACAGAATCCATTAATGAACACGTTGAAACATGTCCTAAGTTACCTGGAATGAAAGAGTGTGACTCATAACGGCTTTGCAGTAATTAAATTGCACACTGGTAAGATAATATACCACATCTGCTGAAACAAATAAAACAACTAGGGGAAATGTAGGCCTGTGGCATCTTTGTTGCTTCATTAGTGCATCGCCAAACAGACACATTTCATCCATAATAGAGGATAATGGGATCTAATGACAAATGCATACATAATACAATACATTCAAATATGATGTAAGGTTAGACAATGCACTGACATTGCATTGGGTTGTAGGAAATGTAGTATATATGTAAAGAGTCTGGCTGCTCCAAAAAACTAACTTAGTAACCTGATCTCCTGGCTGATTACATCCTCAGCAGATGATAAGTAATCAGTACCAGCATGAGGGAGGGAAGCATATAGACCATCAGTCAGCAATAGTCCAAAATTATGTGTTTTAGTGTGACCTTTAAGTATCCAAGTATAATAAATGTGCTAGAATCTGTGATTTTGACAAATAGACTGTGTAGAAAATGTAACTAAAGTACTGACACATACAGACACTTGTACAGTAGTTCAAAGGAAGTAGATCTTCATATACTATACAAAGGTGCAGTGTAACAAATGCTACACATATTGCATTGCATTTGTTTTATCCACCCTAAAAAATATATTTTGCATGTAATGTTTCCTTCTAGAAGCATGACTGGGAGGTGGCAGTAAAGTGCATAAACAAGAAGAACTTAGCCAAATCCCAGACACTGTTGGGGAAAGAGATCAAAATACTCAAGGTAAGTCAGAAGTCAACCTGGGCAAAAACAACACTTTCTGTCCACATCAGTAGTGGTAAGTCTCAGAATTATTCTGCTGTTTCTAATATCATATGTGCCACCTTGAGATTTTAAAGTTTTAGATCATTTGGCTAGTGGTGTGGTAATACAACATTTTGTTGTAGTGAATATTTCAGTAGCTAGAGCAGGAGAGGTGCCATATGTTAGAATGAGATGTGAGCAGTGATTATCTCAACGCCATCAACTCACTGAACATGGGGATGTCATAGTGAAACTAGATGTTCTTATGTTTCCTGCAGACTACAGGGCTTTGTCTGTACAAGTCAAGTTGGACAAAAAAAAATGAAGGATGTACTATCCAAATAATGATTTTCTCTGTCATTTCTGCAGGAACTGAAACATGAGAACATTGTTGCATTACTGGACTTTCAGGTATGTCATACTACTACCACTCACAAATGGCATTCTTCATGTCAGAACAGGCTGTTTACACAGTGGCAAGGCCTCTGTTTACATACACGATTATCACACCTCTTATTGTCCCAGTTTTCCCATCAGTCCATGCTCACAAAGTAGAGCAGATGGGTTGTTGGATGTGTCTGTTCCACACGACCCACTTCTGGCTCATTCAGCTTGAACAGTTTTGTTTTCCCAGCTTGTTAAATGAGGCTTTGCTACATTTGTTTTCTGTTTCATCTTGTTCAAGCATGTTTTCCTCTGCTCTTCCACGCACAGCAAATACATATAAAGTTTCAGTAAATACTTCTGCCTTTGTGTCCCATTGAGCTCAGTCATCATCTCCTGTGTTTACATTCAGTCTACAGTCACATGGGCTCTTCCTGTTGGTCTCCTTGATTAAGGCTTTCTGGGAAATGTAGTGTCTTAACCTTTTACTTGTCTCAAGTATTTCTGCTCATTACAAGAGACATGCGGCCAGGCACAAACCTGGTGACTAAGGTGTAGACTAGGTGTTATGCTCCCATACAACCTGTGCACGTGTACATGTGCAAATATAGACAACAATATTAACTTCTTACCAGCTCAGTGCCACACAAGACAGGTGTTGCATTGTAAGGTGATAGTAGCCTAGTAAACAGTCTGAACACCTGCCAGATAGTTTAGACAGCACAACCCCCCTGCCCCGTCATAAATACTTATCTTAACTCACCAGGTGTTTTCTTTTGTCTTTTTGGTCCATGACTAACATACTGCCATCTGGTTAAAAACAACTGATGCACAGATCATGCTAATTGTAACATCTGACAATACTACAATATTGCAAAATGACAGTAGCAATACTGGGCAAGGGATGCTCTGCTGTTGGAGAAACTTGTGTTACCTGAAAGGAACAAATGTCTTTGTTTCAGTTTTATAACATTTTATATGTAAGTGGAAAACACGTTGCATTTCTGTGTCTTGTCATAGATTAACAAAAAATGTTTCTGGTCTCATTGTGCTCTTTGTTTTGATGCAATGTTGAGTTATTTAGCTTTTTTTTTATCCCATATGAAATCTCATATTTGAAAACTGCATGTTAAGTCTGGATGAGAGCAGATACTGTGGGCTTCATTAGCAGAGATTTGTTTTATTGATTACAGTTGACCTTTCATCCTCTACCCTTGTCATTTTTGTCAGAGGGTTTAGTCATCATGTAAAGAAGGTTACAAAAATGTCATGACTGTGGATGCATACATGCATACATGCATATGCTGAGCACTGCTAGCTGCTCAAACACCCCAGCACAGTTGTGTTGATTGCAAATAGGGATTTAACTGCTTTGCCCAAGAGCTCTTCATCAAAAACTGAAAGAAAATGATTTGCAACTGGTTATAATGCCTCTGCCCATGCAGAACGCAAAGATATTCTGCACTCTTATCTTTATACTGACTCACAGTAGCACCTCTCTCTGGGCATCTAAGATAGTCCGAGCCGGGCTCTAAGATTACAGGTTTGTTGTTGCACAGCAGCAGACGGGGTAGGTGTTCTGAGCAGGGGATCATACCATCCAGCTATCTAATTAGGTCAGCAGGAAACTGAATCCAAACCAAGCGCTGAACACCAGAGGGATGCATTTACTTTGATTTTCACATTTTATCTGTCTTATCCAAAGTGACTTAAAATGAGAGAGAGAGTCGATTAATCACCGTGGTGTCACAGTACCAAAAAATTTAAGCAATGCAACAAGTTCCTATTTCTTAACAGAATTTGAGCAATAGCAGATAGATAGCCTGACCAGAGGTGATAATCGATTAATCGTTTAATCAAGCCATTTTTTAAGTAACAATACTAAACATTCTCTTCTTCCAACTTCTCAAATGTAAGGATTTGCTGCTTTTCTCTGTTTTATACAATTGTAAATTGAAACATTTTACATTTTGACCAATGATTGGTCAAGCTAGTAATTGGCAGATGATTATGAAAATAATCATTAGTTGCAGCCCTAATGTAACGTTTTATTTAGATACACATTTTCACTCATAGAGGAACAGAGGCTGCCTGTGCTGTCACTGAGGACACTACGTCTTGTGAAACAGGAAATAGTTGCCACTACAAAAGTGACCTGGTGTTCTCAGTATACAGCAAGCCATAGCACTATAAATCTGTTAATTATTATATTCCTTTGACGTAACACCAAACTTTTTATCTAACAGAAGTTCGGTGCTGCACTACTGTTACTGATAAATGCAACAAAGAGACAGCCCGTGGAAACCACATGGTTGGTTGCTGTCTATCTTCAATGAAGCCAAAGACAACCAATTTCAAAAGTCCTGACTCAGCTGAACTACAGAAAACAGTCTGGCTTCTGACTGGTGGATTCAACAAGATATTGAGATGAGGTCAGAGTGAAAGACTGCAGTCATCTATTGCCATGTGATAAGAAAGCTTTTTCAAGCAGGCTGCACTATGTTTTTTGTTTCAAAACTTGTGCCTCAGACAGAGAGAGGATAGTAGAGGAAGGTTTCACCGATCACCGATTTTAGAATAGTTGCTGGAACTCGGACTTCCCCAAATGTGCAACACTGTAACTTACCCAAGTTGTTTGTGAATGAATGGCTATTTATTGTTTGTCGGTGATGTTGTGGGAGCTTATGAGTTAAAAGTTAGACAGTTAACTACTTCTCACTGTCTGTGTGTCTCACTTGCTCGTGATTTACCCATTGTTTTGATCATGCTGTTGACAGCAGTGCCAACCATCTAATTCCCTAATTGTTTTTGGCTCAGTATTAATGTAGCACAGGAGATTGTTTTCATTATGTCTCGCTGACGCCAGGCATGCTTTTACTTTTAAATTTGCCATTATGGAAACTTATGCAAGATTCACAGCAAAGAACAGGCCACATTTCTTTTTAAAAGTCCAGTGGTGTTGGAGTGTGGGATAGATCCAGTTTTACAAAATTCATATTTTTATGTGGAGTACTACTGTGCAAAGCTTTGATATTTCTTGGCATCTGCCTTTCATTTGTTTTTCTCTTTTTGCCTATAGCTCTGTGTTTTTCTTTTACAAAGCTCAAACTGTTTTTTGTCTTAGCAGTTAATCCTTAATTTGTCTGCAACCATTTAGACTGTTGTATATTTCTCCAATCCGAATCACCAGCTTAGCTTGCTTGAACATGATCACGCACGAGTACCACCTGTTCCTTCCTCTGTCTGCCACTGACATGTGTTTGCTTACCCCCACTCTTATCTCCTTTCTCTTTAGGAAACTGCCAGCTCAGTGTACCTGGTAATGGAGGTAAGCTCGCTGTGATGTTTGCCTTTGTTTGCTCAGCGCTGTATTGTCTCAGCTTTCGCAGGCAGCTCTGACAGGGCCTGGGCTATAATTAGCTGTGTCCTCAGGCATCAAAGGGGGGTAAATGGTCACCAGTCAACATCCAAATGCTGCTAGGTTTTTGCTGTGACCGCTTTACCAATACTTTGACCTTTAGACTACACTTGATTTTGTTTTTTGTCTCCATCTGGGTACCAGGAAACAACACAGAACTCAGATTTAATCAGTAACGTTCAGTATGAGTGATATTATTGTTTAAGTGCTCAAAATCATGCTTCATACTGTACATATTTATCATTCCTGCAAGGCATGACAAGAATTGTTGCTCAGCTGGTTGTTCTTGTTCATGTGGGTTGTAAAGATACATGCAATATCATGTTAACAAATTCACCAGCCAAGCAGAAAAGATTGCTCAGACACAACTTCAACGTAAAGGTTAGGGTGCTATAATGGCTGACAGTTGTTGTTGGCAAGCAGACAAGGAGGTTTTTAGCTACGCAACATACAGTGCTCACCAGAGGCATCAGATCTCAAAATGCAGTGTTCACGTTCGTACCGAATACTGAGAACTGCAGGTAAATCTGAAAATGGTTGGAATATGACTGTAAGCAGAACAGTGTTTTTTTTTTTTTATTCTTTAGTTGCATTACCTTTAGCTTTCAGTGGTCATATGTAAATGGCTTGAAAGGGACAGCAGATGCATCTCTCTAACTCATTCCATTTATTATTATGTTCATTGTTTCGTGCTTATCTCTGTCTTAGAAAAGGAAATGACTTTTGAGGCCGCCTTTCAGAGCCTCACCTGTCACAACACACCTCGTCCTTTTCTGGGTTCATTCATATTGATGCTGGGAATGAGAGCAAGGCTATAAATCTGTAAACACATCACTCTTCAGCAAATCACTGCTCTGATCTCCTGCTTTGTAGTCTCTTCAGAGACTGGATGATGTCAGACACTTATTCACTATAGTTACACACCAGCCCTCCATGTTACCTGTGTGTCCTAATGTTATTCCTTTTCATCTCTCTCTCTCTCTCTCTCTCTCTCTCTCTTTCTTATGCTTTCTCTCTCTCCCTTCTCTCTTTCTAATCCCAGTACTGCAATGGGGGTGACCTTGCTGACTACTTACACTGTAAGTGCAACAGTTAATTTACTAAAATCTCCAGGTGCTTCTAAGTAGAAAAACCAAATGAATTCATGGTGAAACATCATCTTTGTTGCTTGATGACAAGAACGCGAGAGTCTCTATGAAAACCATGTGAATGCCTCTTTCCATTCTTTAAAAACTAGACATTTGAAAAATGATTCTATACATTTATTGCAGTGCAATCTAATTAAGCTAGAACCAAATTTTGCCATGCAGTACTGTTTTATTATGATGGGGTTTTTTTTACTGATGTGAACTGACCAGAGAAGAGTGAGTCCCAGTAAGGATGGATTCAGGGTGACTGTAGGGTGGCAGTCCGAGTAGTTTGCATAGTTCATTGTTAGATACATCGTCACATTGAGGTTCAAATTCTTTAAATGACAGGATAAGAGCAATTTACAATGATGTCACAATGTCCAATGGTAGAATAAACTTTAATTTCTAGATTGAACATGCAAGAAGCAACCAATAAAGACATTTAAATCACAAAATCAACCTTCAAACATTTAACAAATATTGTTAGGGTCCTAGAATAATAATATTTGGATAGGAACTGTTAGTTAAGACATCAAGTAGTAGAAGAGGAAGAATCGTTTTTCAGTTCTGTTAGATCTGCCAAGAAGATTGAAAGACTGCAAAGAAAAGGGAACAACTTAACAGTAAAATACACGCCCAAAGGCTGAAGCAGCCTTTTATCTGGGGCACAGACAGACAGACAGAGACAGATTTGGTGCTTCAGTAACAGCTTCAGGACCTGTGGAGGACCTAAGGCTTAAAATTGACTTTGACATACAGTGTAATAAAACCAGAGAGAAACTTCCCTGCTATGTTCCCACATACTATATGTGAGACATTCATCACATACATACAGTGCACCACTTCTTGCAAGTGTGCTTTTGAGTCAACACTATGCTAACAAACTGAGAGAATCATGTTGTTAGAATAAAGTCTACAATTCTGTTCAGGTTTGTCACATCTCATAAATTGCAGAGCTCTCAATAGCCAGTACACTCAACTCGTCTGAGGTGGGGTGTCTGTCAATGTGGGCGTGGTGGGAAATAAGATGTCAGCCACTAGCCGTTTGCAGACAAATTATAGCTGTAGCTGCTAACTTTGTCTGTCAGGTACCCAGAGTCGACCTATTCCAATAATAGGCTCTGCCTGCCTGGTTAAAAAAAAAGTTTCACAAGTGTTTTTGGATCCACTGCCCACTGTGGTCAGTGAGCAAAACTTTTTTCCTGGCCCAAGTCAAGCCTGAGCCTGGCTTTAAAAATCTGTTGGAAGGGAGGTGGAGCCAGAGAGAAATTCAAGACAAGGGAGGGACTCTCACATAGAACCACATTGTACCACCATGAGATGAGGGAGATGATTGGAGGGAAGGAAGGGACAGGGAGCAGGAAGTGGCAGTGGGGTGATGTGAGAGAACATAGGAGGAAAAAACCATCTCAGAGATATTTTTAGGGGTAAAATGAGATGGTCTGTTTTGTGTCACATGGTCTGACTCCAGGATTTGTTTGGAAAAGTAGTATGATTTGCATACATTTTAAAAAATCTAGGAAACAGGCTCATTCAGTCCCTATCTGTCTACTATACCCCCACCGTCTGTCCTACATTAGTAGTTAAGTTCACACGCACTGTAGCGTATGATAATCACTCAGTACACCTAGGATACCAAAGTTAACTTGTAGTTAATTAACTTTTTATTTACCTCTTGTTCCTCTGCAGCCAAAGGGACGCTCAGTGAGGACACTATTCGGGTTTTCCTGCAGCAGATTGCAGGGGCAATGAGGGTCCTACAGTCCAAAGGCATAATCCACAGGGACCTCAAACCCCAGAACATTCTGCTCTCCTACCCACCAGGACGCAAGTCGCACTCCAACAACACCTGCATTAAGATCGGTAGGTGTGATGGTGTGAGAGTCTGCGAGCATGTACACATGGCATGATGGCATGTGTACGTTTCATCATCAGGTTTCCGTTGTTGCCTTTAAACACAATGGGCTTGTCACAAAGTGCTACAGAGTGACATTGAAAATGATTGGCAATAATTTTATTCCATAGTGATCCTTCTAGGAGGTATACGGATATACAACATCAATAAAGAAAAACAAATTACATAAAAATTAAACCAAAAAACAAACAAATGGTTTATGATTATCGAACATCGAACACTGGACATATACAATGTAGTTAAAACTGGACATTATTATCTCAAGAAATGTTGCTACATTTGTTAACTTTTTGAGATTTTTTTATATTAAATAGATTTTAAAATGTAGCATTGCTTGGTCTAACCTTGTACTATCTATTGATTAATATGGGCAAACAGGTATATAAAGGTAGTCAGAAATAATAAGAGCAAAAACATTTTAACATTTCACACATGAGACCACAGCTTGAAGGTATACATTGAGATTCAATAGGAAAGCACTAGAACCCTCTACAGGAGCGAAAACTAATTGAATGTCATGAAGCAGCATATGGAAATCCCTACGGCGTAATCAAGCGACCTAGTATTGATTTCCCCAAGGTAATTTATTATACTATGATTGTAAGACTAAACTCGTCAGAGGAAATTGATTAGATTATATATAGAATTTCACATTTTCCCTCAGCAGTGTTGGTAGTCTTCCTCTGATAAAACACTGTTGAAAAAATACAAAGAAAGAGAAAACCTATTCACAGATACATGATGTAAGTGTCTCCTCAGTTTTGAGTTTGACTGATTTGACCCAAAAGAGGATGTTGGTATAACAGCAAGTAATCACTATAATGAGTGTCATGACTAAGTACAGAGAGTGAGTGTGTGTTGTTGAGCTGTTTGGAAACTCTGCTAATCCTTAAGCCTATTAATTCTTGTTCCCCTGGAGATAATTCATTGCCCTGTGGGAGTGAAGTCTGAGGCTTCTGTCAGTCCCAGTCACTGCAGAATGTTATTAGCCTCATGACTCTGGGAAAACCTACTCAGTCACACTAACAAACACACTGTTCTCAATCACACATAAACAAACTCATTGTACCTACGTAGATGCAGGAGCTGACATACAAGCACATCTGTAGCGGCACAGGGAGAACTTAGAAATGCTTTCATTGACTTGTTAAATAGGCTGTGTGCTTGTGTTGAAATGAAGTATATAATGAGTAGAATCAGCCAAATGTTATGACTGATCAATACATTTTCTGACTATGCTGATAATTCTCATAAATGGAGTTTGCTTGCCTTCGATAACTGAGCTACACAGCAGTTGTTTAGACTGCTGATCACCTTCCTTCCCTCTCTCCCTTTCTCTCTCCACAGCGGACTTTGGCTTTGCCAGGTACCTTCAGAACAACATGATGGCGGCAACACTCTGTGGGTCTCCTATGTACATGGTAAGCATGTTTTGTAGGTTTTTATAGATATGAGGGAAAATAGTTGCCAGCATACTCAAATGTTTTAGCTGGTTGTTAAACCCAAGCACGTTCAGATTTGATGACTTCTGTGTTTTCACTCAGACTCAGACAAGTTAACAGAGTCCGTCATGAGCAGAGAACGTTAATTTTCTCTTAAAAAAGAAGGATGTTTTTTCCTTTCTGAGAAGGTGTCATTTCAAAACACAATTTTTTGATCAGCTCAGATCTAGTTCTTTTACCTTTTACAGTTTTAGCTGAACACATTCTCTAAAACAATACAGCATGGGTAACACTAACTAAGATTTCCATGCAATCTCACTATTTTTTCCTCACCAGGCTCCCGAGGTCATTATGTCCCAAAACTATGATGCCAAGGCCGACTTGTGGAGTATAGGAACCATAGTGTTTCAGTGCCTGACTGGGAAGGCTCCATTTCAGGTAAACACACTACATTCACAGGTTGTATGCTGATTGATTCGGGCTACATTCAAGCATAGCTGTTTTGGGTTTTTTTTTTTGTTTTGTTTTGTTTTTTGCAATATGACCTGTTTCACACATAGTTACTTACACTTAATTTAGGGATGGACCAGCAGCAAAACTCCACAACCATGCTACACCCTCGTTTGTCAACTGTGTTTTCAAATAGGCTTCAGGCCAAAGATGTAAATGTATCTAAATGTATCTTTTTGCCTTCATTTCTGTGAAAGTCAGCTTTTGAATTATTCACAATGTTGTAATGGTTGTATCTGTGACATCATTTTGGAGACTGGCTGCTTATCTGGAATCTTTAATGGCATTTACATGAGGTCTAATATTTTAATGTGATTAAAGTGATGGAACACATGAGCAGTAACAAAATGAAGTGTATTAACACATCTTGCATCACTGTCCACAAACTGCAGCTCTGTCTGTTTGTTGTAAGTATTCAAACAGGCTGTCTCTTCTCTCCAGATCAAATGAAAGATGAGAAGAAACAAAAACCCAGCAATTTGCCTCGGCTGTCTTAAATGATGCTGTGAAAGATGAAACACATAACTTCTTACAAACTACCTTATCTAAACTGGTCCAGCATCATTTCTGAAACTACCTGAATAGCTTCACTCTTGGCTTCATTGACAGGCATGTTAAAACATGTGGTACTGTGTCATTAACAGTGTCTGGCTTGGGGTTCAGTCTGTGCATTGGCAGCATACTGTGCCATAAAAAATGTATGCCACTGTTGTATGAAAAGGTGGTATGACTATGTGTGTACATACACACATTTACACTATCTCTCTGACCTTTTGTCATCTTTAGGCTAGCAGTCCCCAGGACCTCCGGCTGTTCTATGAAAAAAACAAGACTCTCAGCCCCAAGTAAGGAGTTTTCATGTGACTGACAGATGTTATGGTAAAAGACTGAAAAACATAGTGGGCATCATTATTTTTTTCTGCGCTTGTATAATAATCAATGTAAAGTGACGCTCTGACCAAAACCCTTCAGAAAGACCCCATTATCTTTGAAAATGTGTTGCCACGGTGCTATTAAAAGCAGATATTTTGATCAGTCTCCAAAAGAAGTCTTCTACATAGATGCTGCCAATTACGGCCATGCCAGCTAACAGTTGAACAGCAGTTGATTGTCAACATGTTAGAGATGACAAGCCCCCAACAACCTAGTCTTTTACAGCACAATGTCAGTTTATCACAGCTGCCCAATGAAAGCCTGCCTTAAAGTCCTGTTTTTGGACTGTTGACCACTTTAATTGTGAAAGATACTACCTATTTTGAATCATGGGGAATTGGGAAATACAGATAGATATTTTTTGGTTCCAGTAAAAACATAGAGTAAACCAACTGTAGCTAAAAGTTGCTGTATCTGTATTAACAGTGTTCTCTTGTGTTATTTGACCTTTTTAAGTTTTTGGGGTTTTTTTCTGCATGGCAGCACACACTGATTGTGGTGTTATTGTTTTGCAGCATACCCAGAGAGACTTCAAGCCATCTGAGGCACCTACTGCTGGGTCTGCTGCAGCGCAACCACAAGGATCGCATGGACTTTGGTTAGTGAACATCAAGCACAGTAAAATTTATGAAAAGTTGACTACATGGTGTTGGTGCAGACCTACACTGATAACTTACTGATATAGCATTTTATAAATGCTTATCTAGTCACATTACCCAGACAGCAGATGCTACTAATGTTCCTGTGAATGTAGTGTTTTTCTGTGATAAAGAAGTGTTGCATAAAGACCCACGGAGAAAAATACTATGTATGTCTGTGTCTATGGACTTTTGGCACAATGCTGTAGGTCATCATATTTATATCATGCAAAGATTCTTAATGTAGGAAATGTTGCTTCGTTTCACTACCTCCTACTAATTCTATTTCTTGTTGTGTTGTTGGTAGATGAGTTTTTTTGTCATCCTTTCCTGGAGGCTAGCTCATCTGTGAAAAAGAGTAAGTAAGAATAAACAATACACTTCTTAATGGAGCTTGGTTGGGTAATTGTCAGTAATATGTAAGTTCAGGACTAAATCTGTATTGTACACATTTTGATATATACATCAAAATGTCTTGCACAACACAAGTAAATAAACATTCCACATTTTCTTAACACTGTAGCTGCCAACGGGTAAAATTTACCCGCTGCTGTTTTTCGATTGTATGTAACTTTGTTTCAATACAATATTCAAGTCCCCCAGTCTTTGACTTTTCGTAAAAGGGTGTTATGTAGCACCCCCTATTGTTCGCCAGCATGTAAAATTTTCCCCGATAGAGAACGCAGTCATTTTTGCCCTATTAATTTTGTGCGTTTAGATAAACATTCTATTGCCGCCTTTTGTCTACTACCACGCGTGACAGAGCTGTGTCAAGTCATAGGCTAACCTTCAGTTTGGATAAGAGAAAGAAAGTTATGAATGCAAAACAGGCATTAGACTTGCTCTATGCATTGAATGAAGGAGAGGTTTCAGGACTGAGCGATGTGTCCTGGGTTGATTAACGGGTCATCATCTGACAGCGATCCAGAGCCTTTGTGAAAAGTGAGGCAAAACTACTGTACTAAAATTATCCAATGTGGCCTATAAACATTCATGAAATGGTCTGAAGTAGTCTTTCTCTCTGATACAGGTGTGTTTTGCGGTCCCTTCAGGTGGTGTGCGGCTCCCTCATTGTGCTTGTTGACCTGCGGAGAGTAGGAGTTTTCGACCGCAGTGTAGGCCTATTGTTTAGCAAAAGTGGTCATTATAGATTTTTTCATTGGGTAAAAATCTACTTTGAATTTTGGAATTGATACGAATTGTTTGGATGCACGCCAGTCTGAAACAGACAAGCAGGAAGAACACCTTAGATTATTTTTCTACATTATTGTTGTTGTTGTTGTTATTATTATCATTATTATCATCATATAGGCATATAAAAACGGAATGCGAACACAGTAAAACATTCTGTAAATGCCTGAAGTGCTGGGATGCTGTTTGTGGGAAGTGCACACCCAAAGTGCTGAATGTCTGCGCAAAGTGTGTTTGAGCAACGCGTAGCAGAAATAATCCCAAAATCAATGCATTCTAATAGCGGGTAAATTTTAGGTATACAGTGACTGCTGGCGGTTCTAGTGTTAAAACAGTAAGTGCAAAACTTCACATCTCTTCCAAAATAAAATGTAACCCTCAAAATATATATCATATCAATATCATCCAAATGATACTTTCATTCTATCTAGCAGTAGAGCCAGCCACATAGTATTACTTGTCAGCAAAACATCATAGAGTTATGACGTGATAGGTGCCCTGTGGACATCTCTTGTAAACAGACATGGTTTCTATTTACATTGAGTGTTTCTCACCAAACTGCATTGTGTGTATACTTGAGTTGTCTAACGAATGTGTTGCATTTTGTTCCAGCAACTCCTACTGTCTCCATGACCTGCTTCCCAAGCTCTGCATCAGCCAGCTCATGTAGCAGCTCTTCCACCTCTCACCTCGCCTCACCACCGGTTTGTGTTTCTTATTGCTGTATTATTTCCTCGTTTCTCTGTCTGCATCTGAGTAATGAGGCTGTGTTTTTATATGCAGTCATAGAAGCCAACCAAGTCAACACCTATGTGGCTGTCCCTCACTGTTTGCTCTTTTATTATTTAAAGTCTTTCTTTGTTTATCTGCTACTTTCTGTCTCGTTGTGTCTGCAGCAGTCTCTTGCTGAAGTTCAGCATTTGCGTGCCAAAGCTCTGGCCTCCCCTACCCTGGAGGCCACTGGTTTTCTCCTTAAGGACTCTTCTGGAGGGGGTGGCAGCAGCAAGAACTCCTCCTCCTGTGACACAGATGACTTTGTCATGGTACCTGCTCACTTCACCAGTAAGACAACTTTTTCATGGGATCCCAACCTAAATGTGCAATGCAGCTGTGCATAGTCCTAGCCTTGGCAATTTTTAGCATCTTCTTTTTTTTTTTTTCATAGACTAGCTTTTATGTGGCATTTCCAGCATTTCCTAAGCTGGAGGTCTACTGTATCTTGACATGTATTTTCTGTCATTCTTTTCAGTCTCTGTTTTTAATGTTTATTATTTATGTAACAGAATGTACAGTACTTGGGGAAATGCCCTTTTCACTCTTCTTTGATTTTGATGTTCTTTTGATTTTGATGTTCCTGGTTTTCCAGCGGGTGAGCTGACATGTGAGAGTAAAGTGCTGCCGGACAGCCTGATGAACAGCGGGTAAGAAACAAGGATTGGTTATTCATAGATTGCCATCGCCCCTTTTACACTGACTTCATGTAGTTGTGTGACAGGATGCAGCTGATAAAGGAGGATAATTGACTGTCTGTAATTACATTATAGTAAAACTGAGAACATATGCTACATTCCTTCATTCCTCCATTTCAAAATGGCACCTTAATTAAGTCCTGATGATGTGTCTCCTGTGTCCCTTTTCTTCTTTAATCAGCTCTCTTCTGGCTTCTGCTGGTCTGTGTAGCCAAGCCAAAACACCACCACACTCACCTTCCTACAGTGGGTCTCCAAGTCCTGTCAGGTAACAGCACAAAGCTGAATGTCTGGTTGTGGTAATAGATGTGGTGCTGTGTCGATCAGAGGGCAAGACGCTGTAAAATACAAAAATGATTAATGGTAGAAGAAGAAGCAGAAATGGCCAAAGTAGCTGGTGGAGTAGATAAAATTCCCTGTTAGCTGGTAAATTAATTAATATCATGCTCTAGAGTCGACTAAAGCAGTGTAACTTAAGGAACCAAAATACATTAAAAAAAATAAATTATCAAAATTACTTATATTAATGGGCTATGTATGTGTGGATCATGTTACTTTTTTGAGTTGGGTTGAATTATATGTTGAGAGCTCAATAGCCCCAGTGTTCAAGTAAGAGTAGATCTCAGTGTTTCATCTGCATAAACACATTACATTATTATGTATTAGAAATACTAAAAGTTGTGAACTTTTTTCAGGATTTTTGGTAATAAATAAATATTTAAACAGAGCTTTTAATTAACCTCAGATCATGTCATGTTATCCTTACACACAATGTTTGTTTTTACGTTACAAACATTGTTCAAGTTTGGCAGGACGGTCAGTAACAGAATATCTCTTCTCCATAATATTTGGTGTTCCTGTTGAAAGTGTTAAACTGTCTGTGTCCACACACACACGCACACTAACCCTCTGTTATAACCGTTTTTCCCTCGGCACACTCTGTTTTTCTCACTGTTGCTGGCAGGCCCAGTGAGCTCTCGGGAGGTAACTACGGTGGTAACTATGGAAACCATGGTCAGTCATTGCCTATCCCAGTCCCCAGCCAGCTCCAGAACTACCAGCGCATGGAGCACAACCTCCATTCTACCAAACAGGATAGCTCACCACGGTCTGTAACCACAAACACGCACATACAACACAGAGACAATAACACATACACATGTCCCACTATTGCAAATGTAATTTAGTATTTACTTGACTGCAGCAACTCATGAACTTTATTTTATTAGGCTGTCAACACCAGTGCGTCGTTGCAGCAGTGGAAGCTTGTTGGGCTTTGCACGGACCGGGCCTTCACCACCCTACGGGCAGGGAGCAGTCACCACCAATCACAGGCTTTCCCTGGGAAGCGCCAGACCTTTCCATCTCTCCCCTCAAGGTAGCTCAGAGGCTAGTTGTAAACCACTTTCACAGATGCAGATCACAGCTTTCTCTGTACTGTATCTACATCTTGAATGAAAATTTTGCGAATGTAGCGTGATCATTGACCAATTTGGAGCTAACTGGTTGTTGGCTTTATTGTAGTGCAACTGTGCGGTATAGTGTTGAAATAATTGACATGAGTTGTGAGCAATTCAACCAAAGAAGGATTTTTCTATCTCAGATATTTAATTTGAAGGATTTTTAGAGGCCTGAAGAGCTGAATGTAATTAATATTTGAAAAAAGCAAAAATTTGGGAAAAGTCAGTCCTTATCTCTTTGGGGCGTCCCGACTGCTGGATAAGTTGATTAAAAGATTGATTGATTACATCGATTCATCCTTTAAGTCATTTATGAAACGGAAATATGCAGCAGTAAATTGAATATATTTGGGTTTAATTAATCAAAAAATAATCAAGCAGAGCAATTAATTATAATGTATTTATTAGGTGCAGCCCTAGAAAGGTGATTGGCTTTGTTATAGATGGTGTTGCCTGAAATTTCAACTGCAGACAAAGAGGGAAATAAAGTTGTGGTTAGAATTTGCAAATGTTTCTTAGAGTTTCACTGTTCAGTAGTTTTGAAAGTTAATGGTTGAGGAAATGAAGCAACCTCCTACGTACACAAACACTTTCCTTCTCGCCACCAGTTGCTCTTTACTCCTCTGTGCCTCATGCTGGCACAGTCAGTCCGTTAGTTGTCTGGACAAGCATGCCAGCAGGGCAGCGGGGGAGTCAGGCAGGACTTCTCTGCTATCTCTTAGTAGATTTGTTGTCTCGTTGGCCTGTCTGACGTTTCATTTTGTGATGCCACCTGCTGTATAAAAGCAGAAATATTCTGCCTGTCTTCTGTCCCACAGCTCCTCAGCACATTGAACCCCGGCCAACATCTCATCAACACCCACAGACCACAGGACTGGGCACACGGCTCCACAGTGCCCCCTGTTTGTTGGAGTGTGGCAGTGGTGGTGGCAGGCAAAAGATCAGGAAGCAGCACTCGGACCCGGTGGTGGCCCCCTCGGCAGGCCTGATGACTGTCCGCCCTCTACACTCTTCCCCCAGGCTCAGTGAGCTGATGCAGCGTAGCCCCCTCCCCACCATCCTGGGCTCCCCTTCCAGGGTGAGCTAGCTGTGTGTGTGTGTGTTAGAGACAGAGAGAAGAATGTGTGTGTGTTTAATTCTCTTGAGATACACAGAACAAGAAAAGACTACCAATCAGTTTAAACAAACCTCTGGTACCTCTCTCCTCAGACCATCCCTCCATTTGAATTCCCCAAGCCGCCCAGCTCTCCGAACCTTGTTACCTTCCTGACACAGCAGGGTTTGGTCATTGGCTCCCCTTGCAGCAGGACTGCCCCACCAGAGCCCAGAGACCCAGGACAACAAGCACCTACACAGGTCACCCAGCCTGCCCACTGCATCCACAGACTGAATGATGATACCAAGGGCTTTGGAAGGTTAGATTGTTGTTTTTGCTGTTGTTTTCTGTTTATGTTTACCAAGCTGATGCTGCATATCCAGGAGGACTTGTTTGCCTACAAATACAGGATAGACAGGAGTGCTTGTGCAATGGCAAACTGTTTGGGTTTAAAACAAACTATTTTCGAGTTGGAGATGTATCTTCCTCCTTCTTAAACCGTGCATTGCAGGGTTTAGATTTTTCTTTTTTAATTCCTTGCACTTTTTTAACATATAGCGTATTGTTTTGTTTTTTTATATATGAAGTTTTTTTTACAATGAATAAATTACAATACATTGTAGAAGCCTGAGATCTGCAGTATTTGGATAGCCCCTCGTATCGCTTTCTTTCCCTCCATGTTCTCTGCTCTGTGTCTCTGTCTCCTGTCTCTTTGGTGCAGGTCTCAGAGCGCCGGTCGTCTGTCTGACATGCTGCTGATGGCTGCATTTGGACCAGGAGGACTTGTGGGTGACCGAGGCAGCACAGAGAACGTGACCTCTGAAAAAGCCATAGACATAACAGGTAGGCACGTTTGTCAATTGACATTAACAAACATTATGTATACATAGTTTGGGATTTCAGTATTTACGTGGCTCATTCCAACACGTGACAGGCTTACTTCAGGATTAGATGCATATTAATTAAAAACTACTCCCAAACTGACATAACTGTGAATTACAGCAACAGTCAAAATTTCTAAGATTTGTGATTCCAGCTATCAGTGTGTCAATAATATATTGCAAGAAAATAGAATGTGATACATTGCTATTCTAATTAATTCTTTAATTCTGTAATTTACAGGGAGAGCTTGAATTAAAATATGGTCTATCAGTTTTTGGTGTTTATTGGAAAATGAACATGGTCAATGTTCTATCTATCTATCTTCAGGATTTCCCACCACCCTCCCCTACTTTCAATCATTGCTCTTTTCTGCCCTCTAGCGCCCCCCAGTGGTGGGGGAGGCCTTGCACCTGGCTCCTGCAGCCCAGCACAGGTGGTTTTCACTGTGGGCTCTCCTCCCAGTGGCAGCACCCCACCTCATACCTCCAGACAGAGGAAATACTCAGGTAGCACATTAATTATAAGTAATTTGTCTCCACATCCCTTGTACAGCAAGTGGGAATCAAATTCCACTTACCCAGCAGCATTAGTATTATGCTCTGCACATCATAAGACATAGAGCACTGGGAGGCTATTACTTTCATTTTCCATGATGTGGAAACTTAATTAAATGTTATGGAGGTAAGCATAAAAGGTTGATTTTCTACTTAAATTAAGCCAAACTGTGGAGCAATGTAGTTACATTAAGGGAGTAATAATCCAAATGACTGGTTTTCCGAACACACAATTTTCCAATTGGTAATTGCCACTTAGAGTATTTATGAAAAGAAAATATTGATCATTAACTGGAACGCATCTCCACTCAACACAAGTGTGAATGCCAAAAACAACAAGCAGCATAGTTGGTTGAAATGCTATCCACACACGTTATTTTATATTTAATTTTTATTTATTAAATAAATATTACTTTTTTTTTGCCATGTCTTTTTCTGACTCCTGCAGGCTCCTTCACTTCAGTCAGCCCTGCAGGCTCCTTAACAAGCCGCTACCCCCAGACAGGCACCTATCTGGATGGCTTTGAGGCTCCTTCTAGTCCACGCTACAGTTTCACTGATCCTATCACAGCCAACATGGGCGGTCATGTAACCTTCGAAGCTCCTGAGCTGCCTGAGGAGACGCTGATGGAGGTGAGAAGCAGGTTTTATACACAGCTCTGGAAAGTGGTGAAAAAGGAGTCATCCCTTAGATTCTGTATATTCTATGTATGTATGCAACAATTACTTCTTTTGTTGTGTACATCAATCAGGGGTTCATTCTCATAAGCTCTTGAAATGAAGAATCCCTCTAGAGAGTGTGGACTGTGAGATAAAGAGAGCATAGTGTAGTTGAAGTGTCTTTAGCTCAAGTCATCGTGGCAAAATAGCCTAAGGTGGAATCTGAGAGTGGAATAATGAAATCCACTGAATGACCTGTATCCTGTTAATGCTTGCGTTCTTTTCACCATTGCAGACTGAATGCGAAATCACATTCTGGTGTCCTCTGTTTAAAATTCTATCACTAACCCATCTCCCTTTCCCTTTTTCTCTGTCTGCCTTTCTTCCTGTCTCTGTCGGAGTGCAGCAGGAGCATACAGACACTGTGCAAAGCCTGCGTTTCACGTTGGATTTCGCCCGCTGTCTGATGGAAGTGGCTGGAGCCCGTGGGGCCGCGGTGATTGGGGAGCTGGGGGACATTTCTCATCCCTGCCTCCTTCAGCAGCAGAGCCTGGTAGCAGATCAGATAAGCTCACTGAGCCGAGAGTGGAGGTAAGGCCAAATCAACTACGGCTGAGTCTTTGTTGATGGCAGTAAAAAATAAATAAAGTGGGCTGTAGAAATGGAGTGCAGAGAAAAATGAGGATGAGATTTCGGGCCTTCTTAACTGTGGTATATTGGAAACAAACTGCAAATGAGTTTGATAATGGCGAGCGTGTTATCTAATGGGAAAGACTTTGGTCCTCAGATCATGACGGTTGGTAGCCAGTGGTTGCATTTATCTTTTCTCACATGTGATTGTCTGTGACTGTTTTGATGCATAATTGCCTATACATCTGCTATACAAATCTTTCATTTCACTAACTTTCATAATTGAACGCCAAGATTGTATTTTTTGTATTTCATGTCTCATTTTTCAATTTATAATTGAGTTTTAAGTATCGTGTGTGTGTGTGTGTGTGTGTGTGTGTGTGTGTGTGTGTGTGTGTGTGTGTGTGATTCTCTCCTCAGTCATGCAGAACAGCTGGTTCTCTACCTTAAGACTGCAGAACTCTTGTCTACTGCCTTACACACAGCCATGGAGCGAGTTAAACAGGGCAAACTCTACCCATCCACTACAGTTAAACAAGGTATGAGCCATTTCATTTTGTAAGGGGGAGGGTCTTGTTAAAGTGTCTAATATGTATATTAAAACGAAATGAAAAACAATTTTGATCGAAACAGAATGATTATCTTGGTAGCATATTAAATTAAAAAAAATAAAATTTTATGTCCATATACAGTAGTGAGAAGGTTGAATGAGCTGTACAAGTCCAGTGTGGCATCCTGTCGCTCACTCAGCACCCGTCTGGAGCGCTTCTTTTCCAGAAAGCACCGTCTAATGGACCAAATCACCTCCATCACAGCTGAGCGGCTGCTGTTCAGCCACACAGTGCAGATGGTAAGCCCAGATGAAACATTCGAGACTTGGGAAGCATAGAAGGAGACCTGGAGTATTGACCAGCAGGCCACAGCGTTATCATTCAGATACTTTGTCTGTGGGAATCCAGTAAATGATTAGCACCTAGCATTTGTTACCAACATTAGTGCATGAATGGTGAAAATATCCCTTAGGCTCCAAGCATTTGCTCTCAAATTATTGCTTTATTGTAAAGCCACTATAGTAATTGTGTTACATAAATGGCTAAAAGGTAATGCCATATGTATATGTTTGTATTTGTATATTCGCTCAGGAAAGAGTAACACACAAAGCAAGGAAAACAAAAGTTTATAAATGACAGCACAACTGTTTTCTGGTGCAGGAAGTGTTATTTTTCACAGAACTGTGGCTCATTGCATGTCCCAGCAGCATTATATTGATATTTTAATCAAGACTAAACTCAAACATATATTAACTTGAGCATCCTGGTCTCATCCCAGGTTCAGGCGGCTGCACTGGACGAGATGTTCCATCAGGGGGAAGCATCAGCCCTGCGCTACCATAAAGCTCTCCTGCTGATGGAGGGCCTGTCTCTGCTGCTCACCGAACAGGAGGACATCCTCAGTGTTAGCAAATGTAAGTATGTCTGTCAGCTCATCCCACAAAAAGAAGGAATATTTTCACTCAGCACCAGCACCAACCATAGTTTGGTGTGCGATATTCCTGCAGCTAAAAATGATCTTTTATGATTATATTATTAAAACAATAAGCTATTTAAATTTTCCCTTAAATGTTCCTTCACAGTACACCGTAATGTTAATGAACTATGAGCTAATGCTAAACAAAACACACCTAACCACACAGCATGGACACGACTTGTTATGCTTACCCACCCATTGTCTTTTTTTTCTTTTCTCTTTCCCTTTCTCTTTGTGACTGCAGGTAAGGAGTGCATTGAACGCCGCCTCACAGCTTTGCAGTCAGGACTCTGTGTTTGAGTACTACGCTGCTTCTTGGAGTGTGGCTATGATGTCAGTCATTTGCACCCGACACATTACCAAGGAACCAAATATCCACCCACATCTCATGGTTTTCACTTAGAAATGCTTTAGTTTTCACAAGAAAACCACAAGGCTTCACTTTTCACCGAACTATCAGGGTTTGTGCTCTCTAAATGGCTTGTCATTCATCTCAAGTTATGGACAGTGGCAGTGACTTCCCCAACGTTAAACTTGTACCAGTGTTGGACATGAAGCACTTGTGCTGTGAAAGAATGTCTGCACTCTCGTCTATGTGAGAGGACTTTGCTCCTGGCACTGAACATGGTATTTCTTTTGCCAAGAAGAAGATTCCCCTCACTAGGCGTAACACATGCAGGATCAATTATTGTCAGTGGTCACATACCCACACACAGTACTTATCTAAACATAAATAGATAGCGTTTTAAGATGGACAAATATTCAAGCTATGAATTTGCAATAGGCAACTCTATAGACAAAATGTTATATTTTACCAAGATCAGTTGCTGGAGGGAAAGTACAGTATCTGCTGTACACCTACATATAATGAGGACATGCTGATGAAGACCTGGAATGGCCAAGTATCATTAACATCAAATGTGTGTTTGTCTTATCACCCCTTGTTTGCTTTCCTGCGTTTATTTTTTCTGTTTTTTAGTCTAATTGTTACTTGCTTGCTGAAGGGAAGTATAAATAGCAATTCTACAGTTGGTGGCTGGAAGCGCATACAAGCACTATTACAAAACTGTTGCCAAAATGACTTTCAAAATTTAGTGTTGTTATTGTGTTAGGTTTTATTTTAGATTCTCTGTAGCTAAATATGCTGGTTTGGAGAAAAATTCCTGTGTTTGACACTTTACTGATTCTATACTTGCTTAATGTCAAAGGCCACGTCCCATCTTTATAACAATGATGTAATAAGGATTTTGTTATCTAAATGGTGGCAGGTATTAAAGCAACAGGCAGAAAATGGGTACAGAGAACACTAAGTAACCCACTGCTACATGCAGAATATAGTTATAGACGTACTGAAACTTGTCTGTTAGCATCCCTGATAACAATCATGTTAAAGATGCTGCAATAACCTGGGATGTATTATTCAGGTATACAGAAGCGTAGGTGCTGCTGTTGCTGGTCATTTCTTCACACGATTCCATATTCTGTCTGTTTTTATGTTATCAATCAATCATGTTGGAGTTTAGCAAGTATAAACACATTTGAATGTAGGGCTAACAGGAGAGAGACTGCATTAAGATTAGCCAAGTGTTAGATAACTCTATTTTAAGTCTATCCCAGGGCTAACGTCTCAATGTTTTTGCACTGTTGAAGTACTGTATAGAACAATCTTGAGTGGAACATGCTAAACATGTCCAGGTTTGTAGACACCTAGACAGCTTTGCTTATTTAAAGATTTCTACTTCCATACTTTTCTTGCAGTTTTAGTTGTATTATAGTTACTGTTAAAAGGTAATGTATGTTTGATATGAGGATGTTGACTAAGAGATGGTATAAGCTATGAAACCATAGAAGGAAAAGAAAAATTGCTTTACACTGAAAAATGATTTGCATCGATTGTGTTGTGTTCTATTTCAGAGTAGTCGGTGTGTGATGATTGTGTTTGATTTTGATGAAAAGTGTCCTGTTGAGTTGGAGTGCTAGTCGAAAATGTGTATTTTACCTGAAATATTTGTGTATTGTTGATATTGACTTTAGCCATACATCCCAACAGGATACCTTTACTCCCCTAAATTGTGGGCCAATTGGAAGGGTCAGCTTCTACTTGGGTTGCTTTCAAAGAGAAGTTTGTGTGCATGCATGGGTGAAGTGATGTTTGGTGACTTAATAGACAGTGGGATTTGCTCTGTACAGAACGAACAACATTGCTCTGTAACAAGATGCGAATTATTTGATTTTGATTACAGTGGATTTGCATGGATGTAGTTGACTCTGGGTAGAATCCCACTTTGCCATATGAAACTAAAACATCCTCTGAAACCAAGGGTTCCTCTGGTGTAACCCACTGCCAGGCCGTTTTCCCCGAGGTATATTTTCCTCTGCCTTCAATTAATTTGGCGACTAAGTGCATATTTTAGAATAAGGTGTTAATGTATAGTCAGAGCTGAAGATAGTTTACGCTGAGATTATGAAGCCTATATAGTAGCACTGTCAGCAGAACAGACTGGAGGAAAGGTTTTTCTCAGTGAAGATTTCTCTAAATATACATTATGTGTATTTGCTTTGTGGCCTTTTGTATTTTGTCAGAGAACTTTCTCTGAAATTTTCATGGATATTACTTTACCGCGAGCATTCTGCGTGTTTATAATATTTGTTTGTGTGTACATTCCTTAAATCAACTCATCCACAGGCTCTCTGGTCTCTTACCCATGCTGTTCTTTTCAGTGAGTACATAGTGGCGATGTCTCAAAAGATACAGCTAGCAGAAAGTGAGGACATCTAACCTTTATAAAACCGATGCATGTGTCACTTTTTATCGTTCCCTACAATCATTGCTATCGGCCATCTTAATGATGATTATCTTGGGTAGGAGTCAAAAGCACCATTAAGATAATCTGTGCAGCAGTTGAAATAATAATAAGAGTATAGTGGTACAGAAGGTTTGTGTAGGAAGTGTGGGGACAGTGCCCTATGTCAAGCACGTATCTAGTCTGCTGAAGTGTCCTTGAGTGAGATACCGATTCCTTACCAGCTCCAGGACAAGTATCACATAAAGATAAAATGAATTGTAACCTTCATGAAGATTCTGCTATGTGCACTCCCATGATAGATTGATTTGGAATATTGTTTTTGTATGTTTAAGAACATACCTGAATGTTTTCATTTTGTGTTTTTCTTTACTAATTCTGTATTGCCTGTAAATATTGTAAATTAAGTTATTGTTGTTATTGTGTACATGATGCTGCAGGCATGGAGAGGACAGTACCATACCACCTATACATTTCCAAAGAATAGGCCTTCTGCTGATCTTCCACATTGTCTCTTACTGTTGCAAACGCATTTTAATGTTGTCATATCTATGACATACACACTATCTCAGTGTCCCTGTGTGTGATGTAACCTTTACTGTTTGAGAGTAGCAACATGAATAAAGTGAAAAGGAAAGGTAACTTGTTTTAAGATGATATGAGTTTCCTCAGCTGTGGAGATTAAAGTTTTACTAGAAATCCTTAGCTCCTTTAGAACCATGACAAATTTTATGATCCTATACACCTAACCTACTCAATCATAAACTTCCCCATGCTCGGTTTGGCCTTGGAAGAATTCAGATTACAATTTAACAACAACTACTAATCAGTTTCCCTCATTAGTCCCCATAGCTAGGCAGGTAGAGCAACTTTCCTGCTGCTGACCTATTAAACCTGCTGTTAAAACCAATTAAACTGGATATCAGGGACTTAACGTTAAGTCTATTTAAAGGAACATACCGCTGTTTTGGCATGGTTTAGACAATCCATCACATGTCACATCTTCTTAACATTACAGCTGGTCAAAACATACTGTTGTGTTTTAGATTTTTTTAAAATGTTTCCTCACATTCCATGATGTCTCTGGTACCATTAGTGTTAGTTCCCTCTTTAATTGCCAATGACAAATGCAATATATAGCAACACGTTATACGTTAATGAAAGTATTTTTCGTGGCCTCCAACACCTGTGGCTATTGGGGAATATTTGATCATTCCTAGTACTGTACCTACCTTCCCCTTCTTTGTGACTGAATAGTTTTGTTTTTTATTTGACTTAATTTTTTAGCTGTGAAACATTTACATTCTTTAAAATGGTGAAACAAATCATTTGCATTACCTTGAGCTCAGCCTATCAGGAAGCGCTTCCAAAGCTGGGTGCCGCTCCTAACAAGCTCCACCAATCAAACGGTAATGTTTAAATGCTCGACCCATACCGCTACCAATCCTAACCAAGGAGGCGGGACTTTACGCAGCTGGCCTTAGAGCTTTAAACTGAGGGCAAATATAGGAACGTAAACTCTTAGTTGCCACGGCAACGTTGTGTATGAGTGTAGCGCATGTCAAATGAGTGCTCAGGGTAACTTGTTAGTTGAGCCGTTTACAAGCAACAGACTTTTGCTAACGCTAACTAGTTAGTTGACTGTTGTCGGATAACAATGTAGGTTAAACTGTTAACAATGCAATATAATGGTAAGAGAAAACACAGTTAGCTAAAGGTGCTAGTTTGTTCGCTAACGTTAATTAACTTAGTGCGGAAACAAGTCGTAACCGCCTTGCTAGCAAATAATGCTAGAATGGTTCGTTAGCTGAACCAAAGCAATGTCAAGTTATAACCTTCCACCGGTGAGGCATTTGCCACAATGGACCCGAGTTGGGCGCCTCGGGAAGCCTTGCTCTCCACGGCGTTTACCGGCAGCGAACCAACTGCAGCCGCTGCCTGTTGTCCCGCCAGCGGACAAAGGAGTGGGGAGAGCAGCAGAGGTGCCCTGTCAGAGCGACATGGACCCCCGCGTCGCGTCAATGCAAAGGAATATCCAGTTCCTTCAGCAGCAACACAAGGAAACTCTTGAGAAGCTCCATGCAGAGATAGAGTATCTCAGACGGGAGAATAAAGGTGAAGAAACCAGTGAGAGGTGGAACATTTCCATTCATGTTAGAGAATGAACGTGTTTGTAGGAGTTCACTTGTATGTATGTACATATGTAAACTAATCATTTGGGATAATCATAAATGATTAATATTTAGAAATATAGAAATAAAAGAGACTGATAAGTTAAAGTCAAGTTATAAGATCAACAAAAAGCTAAATAAATTAAGTGAGTTTTAAGGTGCTTTTAGATAATATGCTTTGATTTGGCCTTTCTGAGACTTTGCAGGAGGGTTGAGGAGCAGAACAGCAAAAAATGCTTAGTGGTCAATATTCTGTTTCATAGAGAGATAGAAAGATAGAGTACTTTATTGTTCCCAATAGGAAGTTGCAGTGTTATGGCATTCATCAAGGAATCGACTACTTTATGGACAAGTGACACATGGCCCAGAAGGGCAACCAATTGATCCTCAGAATCCATGCTATTATTTTCCATTTACAAGGGGTGAACTCAGTAACCTGTTGTGGTATCCACACCCTTTATGTAATGAATTTAATGACAAAGACCTGACTCTCCTGATAAGGTACTGAAAAGAGAGACATTCAATCTAGGTACAGTGGTCGCATAGCAACTCCAGGGTTTTGATGGTCTCTCAGTGGGAGGTGGACAGATCCAGTGTCACTTTACTGAACAGGCCACACACTGTTCCATCTAACTGCATCTCACCACTCATCAGGAGACTCCCCAGTCATCTGTCTTCGTGCCATCACAGCAGTCAAGCCCCCATGGAAACATGGGCCGTTTGCCAGGACTGTGTTACAAGATTGTGCCTCTTATGTGCCTCCCTACAGTATATCGCACACTAAAATTCTCTTAATATGGATGTTGCAGAGTTGCAGTATAAGCTGATAATGGAGCCTCCCAAGTCAAGTAGAAAAGGTAAGCTGTAATCCTGATTAACTGTTGTTTTTGTTTTGCCCAGCTATGCACAGCCGATGTTCTTGCAGGATTGGGATAGTTTAAAGTAGTGGGCAATATATATAAAATCCTGGTAAATGTAATTTTATATTGTGATATTGATATATACTGAGATATAGATATAACAACCAGTTATTAAAGGGATACTACCTTGGTATAAATAGTATTGCAGCAGACACATTTTTGTTATCTCACAGTATATATCATCATATTGCCCAACCTAACTGTAGTTCAAAGGCATCCCCAAAATAGAAAGGCTATGTTCTAGTTGTTAGTATCTCATGCTAGGCCAATTAGGTGTGCAGTTAGGTGAAACTCAGTCTGCCAAATAACATTTAGGGCACAGCAGTTAACAATTTCTAACTATCTCGCTCATCTAGGAATGACACACAGCCGACGAGGCATTAGACCACCCACTCAGGGAAGTGAATCCTGTACAGGACTCTACCTGGAGGAGCCGCTGCAGGACACGCGACCCTCACAGAACCAAGCACTAAGGTGAATTCCCATCCAGTTACATCTGGTTCTTATTCAGTACTTCATCTGCCTACCTATCTCAATATTGATGCGGTGTGCTTAGATTTTAGGAATGATTTTTGTTTTTTTAGAAGATATTCAGACAAAAAGAACACATTGACCACATGCAGTGGTACGCCACAGTTAAGCATGTAAAGAAGCAAAAGACAGGTACACAAACGAGTGTTAGTATCAGCAGCAGAGAGCATGTGGTTTTAATGCTGACAGATTTGAAAATTTGGTTTTAAATGTCAAATATAAAGTAAATACTATGAGTTTATTTCTTCATCAGTCCAGTCCGCAGTCCAGTCCTGTAGTTCCTCTGATTATATGGTTCTTACACTACAAAAGGGGTGTATGGAATGGCCCAAACCATGTATTATTTAAATACAATAGATACTGTACATTATTATTTGAATGCTTAATCAGGTGTTCCTAGGTCACAAAGTTATATATATATATTTTTTAATTCTTATCTGGGGTTTTTAGATTGTGCTTATGCAAAGATTCTGATTTTAGAAAGACTGATTTTACTGTAGTGCAGTTAGCCTGTAGCCACCTTGTGAAACAGTCATGCAAAGAGATGCCGGTATAAGCACACTAGATTTGTTACCATTTAACTTTCCAGCAACATTTCCTCATGTGGCTTAAAGAAAATGTAAAGTCACAATCTTTTTTAGGTGCAAAATATTCATTATTTGTTTGTACAGTTGTTTAAGCCACACATTTAGACACAATCGACAAGTGTCCCTTTAGTGAAATTTTTGTCATAGGTTGATGAGGATTACATTGCAAGTTCTTAAACTTACCAGAGCTCACAACTCCCTGAAGTCCGGTCCATAAAAGACATCAGGACTTGTTGTATAAACAAGGCCAACGAATCGATTTGAGTCTCGATCAGTACCTGTAGGTGTAGCAACTAGGCGTTTACAACCAAAACTGCCTTTAACAGTTTGTATGTTACTTTTTTAATTGATATTATCTTACTGACTGCTGGGGAGAAGCAATGGAGAGGGCAGCGAAATTCTGGGGTCTGCCAGGCAGGACCATGGCTCAGAGGTGAAGGGGGGCCTCATCACCTCATTGCAGCCTCTACGAATTCACAGCAGTCCCTCCCATCCACCGCGCGCTCCCACACTACAGGAGTGTGAGGTCATCATTCGGCAGCTCTACAATGCTAACAGTTTACAGTCTCAGGAAGTAAGTGCCCATCATCAGACAATATTAGTCAAAATACATTTGCTTTCCAGCATTGTGAAATTTAAATATACAGTACTAATATTTATAAATATTTCTGTGGAAATATTCCATGACTTTATGACAACTCTGTGTCATTTAGATTATACGTGTGAAGGCTTTGCTGAGAGATATTGTTTTGAGCAAGAAAATCACCCCAGAAAACTACATTCTGACCAAGGCCTACCTTGTTGATGGTACCCGGTAAAGTGATAGAGAATATTATCATTTTTATCTTCACCAACATACAGTATTCCTTGAAAAAACTAGCACCGTTGTGATAAGGGTTTCTCTTTTTTTGTACTTCTCAGCAAATCTATAGAAGAAAAGAAATTTCCCAAACTTGGTCTTCAAAATTTTCCGGATAAAGTGTATGTAAATCTGTCTCCCCCTTTGCCTCTATGCAACAGATTGCTCAAACCTCCATTAAACTGCATTTACTGCCTCTTGTAACCAATATCTATCTATCCATCTAGAACGTCTTAAATCTACATATGTTTTGTTCCCAGGTCTGGACCCTCTCAGTCTGGGGTGGTCCTCCCAGCCCTCAAACAGAGCCTCAGCTCCACCATTGCAGAGAGACAGAGGAGGACCCGCGCTGTGCAGAGAGACCGTTTCAAAAGGACGGTGCAGTGACAGGATCAAAACTACCACAGCGTCAGCTACATCCATCTCAAAACCCTTAGTCACAAAAACTGAGGGTACTCTATGGAATAAATTCTCAGTTATGTTTAAAGATGGCTATAATGGAAACAGAAATTTACTCATAAAGGACAGGTAATATGAAAAGATAAAAAACAAACAAAAATGAAGGTCTTTAATTTTGCACTTGAAAAGAAAAAGAAAGAATGTCTCAAATCTAGCTTTGTACTGGGAATGGTACATTTATTTATTTATTATATAACAATGCATTTTAGGACATTTGAACTATTAAAGTTCAACATCTCTAACTTAACACTGGCTGCTTATTTTAGCTTTAGTTTAGCTTTCACTGCACATTTGTTGTAATTCTGCCAATATGATAGCGGAATTGTTGTATTTCATATAACTATATAGAAGTAATTACCTGTCACTTTTTAAACAGCAAAGTATTGTAACTTGTCTTAGTGCAAACAACCAAAGTTAAGCCTCTAAAAGCACATGCAATTAATGATACAGAAGACACTACCAGGCTTATTTCTCAGGCATGTTTTGTATTGGTTTGTATTTATATTGTATTGAGCAGTGTCATGCTTTAACTGGCCAAGTGTTACCAGTCATGCACCTACAGTACAACTAAGTACAATAACACAAAAGTCAAAATACAAACAAAATAGCACTAACCTTGTGTTTTTTCCTCCCAGACTGGTGCCTCTTCCTGTTCTTTTCACAGAATATGTTTCTTTTAGAAAACAAAGAATGTGCACAATTTACTATTTAGTATATATGATGCTGTAAATTATATACCAGATTATGACAAAATATAAGCGAAAGGGGTTACCCGACCTAAAATAATTATGTTGTGCTGGTTTCCGTGTGCATACACTAATGTAAGTTATAAGTTTAATTGTAATAATGTACGGTCATGTCATTGAGGATGAAAGAAGTGAAAACATCTTTCACTGGTTGTTTCAAGATTACAGACTTTCCAGACCATACAATATATAACCTGTCTGTTTAATTAAGCCCAATTTTGATCCTGCTTATATGGTTTAATATTCTCTGTTGTTGAAGAGGCCTTGCCAGATTCTGTGATGGTTGGTTCTGTCACCAACATAATGTGCATAACACATATATATGTAGTACAAATACTGCATCAAATTAAATAATGGCTTACATGTATACCTCAAAACTCCCAAATTAAATGTAAATGTTCATTTGGTTCATGGAAAAAGGAAGTCAAAATGACAGTGAAGTGAATTGGTCACTCAGTGGTTCACAGCCGTTGCTAAACTGACTTGCAACATTGTCAGTCCCACTAGATCCCAATATAGTTCTGTATTAACTCTCCACTAGCCATGCATGTGAAAGTAAGTGGAAATAATTTGTAACAAAAATAAAATCTTCTACGATGTCGTAAAGTAATTGTAGACATGCGCCAGAGAACTTGCAACGTTTTAACTTGTGTTGTGTAGAGTTTTGACTAAAACTATGAGGAAGTGTTTACTTAAAAAATTGTAAGCAGAAGACACTGAAATATGAGGAAGAAATGAAGTGGGTGTTTGCTTGTGTCTCTTAGGTACTTTTTTAACTTCTGTTCTGATCAGTGCTATAGATAACTAGTTTGCCTAGGAGATGCATACTATTCAAATTATCACACAACTTTTTTTATGTTGTTATCCTGGTTCATCTTCTGCAAGAAGAAATGAAATGAAAAATCGTAAAATCAAGATGGCATGGCATGTTCCAGAGGTTTAGAGGAATTTGTTTGCTTCATAGACATGTCAAAAACAGGACTGAGATCCAGTTGAACTGTTCTCTTCTAACCACAATGGTTTTTAACACATTATACGTTCATTGTTAATAAGTAAATACATAAACAAAAGGAATAAATTACCTCTCATTTTATGTTTCACTGGTGAATTCAACTCCCTCAGCAATGGAACTATGCTCTTCAGCTTTGGCAATTGTGTGAACATTTGTGTGAGAGATGGTACACAGCCGTGGCCTAATTTCATAACATGAATCAAAACTTAGCTTGTAGTTGTGCAACAGTGTAGGGCAGGTTAAGAACTGCATGCAGCCAGGCGGGGCAGACAATTCCAGGCACGAACCTGGGTTAGCATACTCCACCTCTAGAGAAGAATTATCCATTCATAATCAAATGATTATACAGTAATCCGGTGTGATAAAACTTGGCATACAACTTAATTCAAATAGAAGGACTGAAATGTAACTTACTGAATTCACTTCTGGTGAAGGCTCCTCAGTAATTCATATCTCAAACTGCACCTCGCAATGCCAGCTCTCCTATATTTATCGACACAGTGCCCACTCTACTTTGAAATTACATCTACACTTTGTCAGCAACATCTCGTGCGATAACTCTGACTTTACCATTAGTCTCAACAACAATAGATTAACGGGATGGCTGACCCAGCAGGCTTAAATGATCACTCAGCAACTCAGTTCAAAGCTCAACATCCACATATTTTACAAATCCACATCATCAGGCCTCCACAAGGTGCACCCCTTTCACTATATACTTTTGGCTACCTTTCTAATGACTTTCTTCAACTTTCATGTGCCTTGTGCAATTGATATGCTTTTAATGCCAAGGTGTTTCATTTGGTGGGAAATAAAATGTTATGGTTGTAAGTTAAAAGAAGCGACCTTTGCCATGATCAAGGTCATTCTTTTTCCCTCTGAAATATACAGAACAACTTGTAAAGAAAGCCTAACATAATGGTTTTTGCCAACATTGTTGTGTAGCTACATATATAAAACAATCCATTGTCATAATAGTTGAAAGTAGTGAAAACGGACAAACCTTTAACTTTGACATATAACATTGCAACCAAGAAAATGGTTTTACATGCAGATAAATTCATCATTGCAATTCCTGGAATGCCGTTCCCTCACATAGCCCAGCCCATAATACAGCCCACATTCTTAATACAGCAGTCATAGCCAGGGGTAAGAAAAGTTAGGGTTAGAAAAGCAATCCTGTGCCTAAAGGGCACTGATTTTGCTCCTAGAGGTTTCTGTAAAATCAGAGGAGTGAGCAAGTTACCCTTATGTCCCTTGACAGGAATTGTCAAGGTACCTTTGTAGGCAGTTGTGCTCAAGGCTACAGTTGTGCTTGACAGCTCTGTGTCTTCATATAACAGTCTAAAATGGAAAAAAAAAAAAATTATAAAACTTTACTGTTATGTTTAAATGAAAGACACATTGTCTTTTGCATGCACCCACTAGATGGTGGTGTTTCTGAAGAAACTCTTAAGTGAGCATCCATTCAATGCTCAGCCTACAAATGTTTGCAGGTTACACACAGGTATGTTTCTATTTCCCCAGTCTCATTTCCTCCATCTCACAGATTTTTCTTTTTTCTTTTATTTAATTCATTTTCAGCATGGAATTTGTTTAGGATTGTAACAAAAATGCAGTTATTTATGTCTAAATTATGACCTCCCAAAAAAAAAATCAGTCTTAATGAATGGCTGTCATTACCTTATTCCTACCAGAATATGTGGCTAAAACAAAGGTTTAAACCAATAGTTAAACCAGAAGTCTTTTGTGAAATTGCACAGTTAAACAATACGTGTCTCTAAATATCAACATTTTTTTTTACTTTGGGAGGAAGAAGCCTTGTTTGTTTTTTTCTTTCCAATTTGTTGCATCACTGCGTCTTTGTGGAAATGTGGGAATTGGCAGGCATTAGCCATTAAGACCCAGTGGGTGCAAATCTATTAACATTCAGACAGTGCTGCAGTGATGAGAGCTGCTCTGTGCCAGCTGCAGCCTCATGAGGCATTGTCAATGAAACCTCAATAACCAGAGGAACAGAGCTACCTCTTTATATATTTTACTTTTATCAATGAGCAGAAGTTGTCTCGTCTCATTGTCACATCTGTCATGCTCAGTCAGTGTTTTCTAACACATTCTGTCATTTGTATTACTCTTTATTAAGGCTTCTTATGAGGCACTGCACCCTGCATTTAAATTCACTCTCTCCCTTTCAGCATATTGTTTTGTGGGTTGGGTAGGTTGGGGAGCTCCAAATCGATGTGTCACAGTTCTGTGCCAGATAATACTTATTATGAGATTGAAGGGAGGGGAAGTTGAGGAACATCAGGAAATGAAAATAGGGAAATATGTAAAATGTTGTACTGGTGGCATGAAATAACTTTTGATGGAGTAAATATACTGTACTTCGCAGTTCAAACACATGAGCTACGCATGAAGCACCAGTAAGCTACAGACATACAACATAATAGGCTACAAAGAAAATCCTGTTATATATACAGTAGATTCACATTAGAACATGTACTTATTTAATAGAACAGGCTGCGTCCTCGGGGAACCCATCTGAGACGACTTACTTTGCAGATTATGATTTTACATAGAAAACACATGATTAGCTTATAAAATATGATGCGCTGTTGTAGTAAAGTAGTTAAGATGAGCTCCACCCCATTCAACTACAAACAGCAAAATGCTACTTTCACATAATGCCTCAATATTAACAATGCAATAATATAGCTTAGTATATGAAAATGCAACACTCACAGGAGCCATTTATCTGCATACCCAGTACTTTTGCTTTTGATATATATTATGTATTTTGCTGATAATACTTGTGTATTTCTACTTAAATGCAGAACTTTTACTTGTAAAGGAGTATTTTTACATTGTGCATTGCTACTTTTACTTATTCTGGCTGAGAAGTACAGTTTTACCCATCTTTCATGCTGATGATAATGCTAGTTATGCAAGTAAATAAAATAAGTTAACTTTTGTTGCACATTTTAAAACTGCACTTACACATTTCATCAAAAAAGAAAAAGAGGACTACGCAGAGCATAGCAGAAAAACAACATACGACCCTGCTGCTGTTTTAAATAGGCCTGTGATGTATTTTGACTTATAATGTTGATTGTTTTCCCTTTGGAGATTACATCACTGCTTCATCGTTCGTCACACAAAATGTTCTGTAGCTGTGTCATGGAAACTTGATTGACACCTTACTCTCTTCATGGGGGTGGGGGGTTGTCCGTGTCGTCGTCACCCGCCCACCCCCTTCCTCCTCCCCTCCAGGCGTCAGTGACGTGCAGATAGGAAGCGGGACCTACCCTCCCGTCGCCATTTTTCGGTCTCGTACTTGCACTTCTGGTGGCTCGGGTGAGGGGGGGGACGAGCAGAAATAAGGGAAAGTATAAAATATATAATCGTTAAGCCGGGATCCCTCGTGAGCAGTCATAGCACGCGAGAGCTACAGTATAACGTACTGGTTCCTGAGATGCACGCGCAGGAGACGAGCCGCTGCTGTGAAATATTTTTTTGTGTGAAGACGTGTTGCGGGCCGCCATTTTTTTGCCGTGCTGCCTCAAAAGTCTGCTCCGACTCGAGAAAGGGAATTCAAAAACGCATTTCCATGACGTGTGCCTTACCATAAGATCAAGAAGATACAAACTAATCATTTCGTTTCCGACCCGCGGCTACTGGCAACCTTTAGCAGACATGAGGATTTAACAGATGAAAAGCTGAGGCCACCTTTTCCGTTCTCGTAACTGACACTGACTGGAGGAGATACGTTATTAGAAGAGAAGCCTGGTGTTTTATCGGAAGGCGGAACGAAAAAGGGAAGCTTTATTGATTTGGTGCTTCGGTCTTCGTCGATGTTTGTCTGTCGTAAGTTTTTATTTTTTAATTTTGATTGCTCAAACAATCACTCAGCATTTGACTGCTGAACAGAGGCACCACATTATGCTCCAAAGTTGGATCAAGCCAGTCGCAGCCTGTCTCTGAAAACGTCAGGTTGTTTATGTTTTTGGGTGGTAATTTTTTAAAGCCGAGGTCTCCGGAGCCTGCAGCGTTTGTGCAGAAGTCACTCGAAAACCTCTCAGGGCGACGAATGCCCTGCCCTGCATCTTCCAAATCCTCCAATTTGCTGTGATTGGCCAATTCCAACCACGCATACACGTTTTAACTTATTATCTAGTCTGTTTTGTAATTTCCTTTTTCTTATTTGTAGACCGATTTTAACTTATTTTTGAACAGACATGTCAACTGCTCGGTTTGATTCATCTGATCGGTCCGCCTGGTATTTTGGACCCGTGTCACGACAAGAGGCACAGAATAGGTTACAAGGACAGAGACATGGCATGTTTCTTGTTCGAGACTCGTCGACGTGCCCCGGCGACTACGTGCTGTCAGTATCTGAAAACTCCAAAGTGTCTCACTATATCATCAACTCTTTGCCCAGCAAGAGGTTTAAGATAGGCGACCAAGAGTTTGAGCACCTCCCTGCTCTCCTGGAGTTCTACAAAATCCACTACCTGGATACGACCACGCTGATAGAGCCAGCCCCCAGGTAGGAAATTTACCCAATACCCCTCCACTAACTACCAAGATGTACACCATTATAAAATACCATAACACCTGGGCCTCTTAAATACATTCTAGGTTAACTAGGTTGTCTATTTTTATCAAAACTAACCCACTTTAAGTCAGACTGCAGTACCCTGCAGATATGCCATGAAGCATCCTGTTTGCCACATTTAAAACTGACTGGTGGAGCACTATCACCACACATCCAGTTTACTGTTTTTATTAAGGCTTGGCCCTCCAACACACCAGTTTGGAAAAATAAACAATCACCAGCCAAGATGCTGGTAAAGTTTGTGGTTTGTGTACTCTATTAGTAATGTTTGCTGACAGCCATAACTCTAACTAACTAGATATTACATTTTGCTACTTGATCACTGATTACTATTTGTTGTTGTTTTTTTTTTTGTCATTCTATAAATCTTGCTCCAAGACACTGGATACTAAGATGGGTATTGAGATAGTTTTTTATTTAAGCCTTTTTGCCAATTACTTTGCATACAGTATATAAGTAAACGTTCATGTGCAAGTGTTCCTTGGAGAGGCACATGTAAATCACATTTTCACAAATGTAAATTGGGCCCTTTGACCTAACATCAGCTTATATTGAACACCATTCAACAAAACAGAAACTGATGCATGAAGGAAACCTGACCCTGATTTCATTTTCATTATCAACTTGACAGTGACCTTCTTTTTATGGTAACTACATTATGTCTCCTTCCTTTGCCTCATTATTATAATCTCTCAAGGTACCCAAGCACAGTGAGTTGTCCCATCCAGCCCATTGGTGGCCCAGAGGAGAACCTGGAGTATGTGCGGACTCTATATGACTTCACTGGCAGTGATGCAGAGGACCTTCCCTTCAAGAAGGGGGAGATCCTTATCATCCTGGAGAAGCCAGAGGAGCAGTGGTGGAGCGCCAAGAGTAAAGAGGGACGTGTCGGGATGATCCCTGTGCCCTATGTGGAGAAATTAGTACGACCTTCACCTCACCCTGGCCAGCCTTCCCATGGATCTCGCAACTCCAACAGCTATGGAATCCCTGAGCCCTCCCACGCCCTCGTCCACGCCTATGCCCAGCCCCAGACACCTTCGCCATTGCCTCCTGGAACACCTGGAGCAGTTATCACCCCACTACCATCCATGCAGAATGGCCCCGTCATGGCAAAGGCCATCCAGAAACGAGTGCCATGCGCCTATGACAAAACAGCTCTTGCTCTAGAGGTATTATAAAGTGGGATTTCACTTTATCCCCCTATTTTTTTCTATAAAATGTCCTTTGTCTTTTCTCTTTCCCTCACCTCTTGTCCCTGCCTTTCTAGGAAATCACATTGACTTCACTTGCTGTGTAAAGTTCTGCTTTAATTGATTGCTGCTTTTGTTAGAGGTTAAGTATTGTAGTCAACATTGAACTGTTTTGGTGTTTATGAAGTGGGTCAAATACTGAATGTAAATTCTGGAGACAAGATTTGAACTAACTTACTTCTGGTTCAAATTAGGTAACATTACCATGCACAAAAATCCTTAACATTTTCAGAATACAGCTAATGTGGCAAATCCAGTTTGTTTGTCACATAATATTATATAAGATTTTTGTTTTGCCGTACTGTTGATTTGTAATGCAACATCATGCAGTAAATCTCCATGCCAAGTAAGTGCTAGAGGCACAACTTGTAGTAGGCTACTCAGCCAACTACAAGTTGTGCAATGTGTAAGAGCCTCAACACCAGGCTTAACAGCAGTGTGTTGCTGCCCTCTCTGGTTAAAAGTTTCAAGCCTGTCTCACCCCTGACCTCTGTGATTAGGTGTGGTCAGAAATGTGCATGGTTTTAACCTGTAACCACACCCCACAGTGATGTCACAGGGTCCTGGAGACCACTTGTACAACACTGCAGCGAGGCAAGAACCGCAAGGCATTAAACCACTGGAGGTCAGAAAAAAAGATTTCCGGGGTGTTAAGATACTCTATAAAGCTGCACTGCCCCGTTGAAGGTTTTGACTCAGCATTTTAGCACTTTTTTCAGCACATCCACAGTGTTGAAAAAATCTTTTAACAAAAGACACTTGGGTCCAGCTCAACCTTGCATACACAATTAATTATGTATACATTGACATTAAATTATACCTTTAAAAAAATTATACACCGTTTCCATTTCATACATAAAGTGGAATATTTCAAACACTGTTCTGTTTCTTGGAAAGTTTGGCTGCATTCTGCATTGAAAATGCATTAGTCAGTACATAGTAATGAGAATAGGGGGAACACCAGCGCTGCCTACAGAGTTACCACAGTAGTCTTGCTGGTTCTATGTGTAAAAGTGTCTTAAGATGACTTGCAGCTCTTCTCAAGGCCTCTAACATTGAAGACTATGCTGTCACTGTGTGGTCACACCAAACCACACCATACCACAGAGCAGCCGCTCTGATCGCTTCTTGCCAGGGGGTGGGGTGTGACACGGTGCTTCAGTTAAAGTCTGGCTGCACCAAGCAATTTAATTTAGCTTTAGTTTTTTAGGTTACTAGAAATCAGACCTTATCTACAGGTGATTCTTATACATTTGCATTAAGTTGACTTCTGGTCAACTTCTTCTTCTTGCGCTGGGCACTAGCACCATGCTGCATGCTGATGCTGTGGTGGTGGGATGCTTGTTGTTGCCAGCGTTAATTGAAAATTAATGAATGCCAGCCACATGTTTGGTGTTAGATAGTTAGCCACTGATTCTCTGGCTTCTGATTGGACAGGAAGTCACGGTGGGTTGAGGGAGCAGTTGTTGGAGTTCTGTGTAGTTTGTCTATTAGACACCATGGTGTTTTTCTTCTTGGAATGATAAATGAAATGCAAAATAAACTTTGGCAGCTATAAATTGAGGGTGGGCAGGGACTGTGGTAAGACTGACGACAGTATTGTGACTCAATTTCCACTGATTTTCAGTTGTCTCGAGACTCCAGAGGCTCAGGCTCAATTTCTCAGCAATGTTGCATTTCTCAGCAATGCACTCTGGCTGCTTTGACTGTGGTAACGTGTTGAAGCATGTGATGTAGCCTAATTCATAATGTGCACTTCACGTATATTCTGGGGCTCCAAAATGCTCCACTCTCATAGCAGATTGAGCTGTAGTGATACCCCCAGGGGAGAGAAGAAAATGAAAGGTATCTTCTCATATCTCTGCTGCAAATTCACTGACATCAGTGTGTGTCAGTGGATCTAGGAAGTAAACTAGCCCTCTACAGCTAGATGCAGTGATACAAACCATTTCTATGACTCTTATAAAGAAATTAGGGTGTAAATTTGGACAGTGAGCAAGCCTGGTGAATGGTATTCATGCTAAAGGTTAGACAGCTCCCTCTAACAACATTAGCCCTGTCTGCTCTCTCCCCTGTGTCCCTTTTTACAATTGACATCTAATAACAAAAATCACCCTAGGCCTAATACCTCATTCATACCTCACTGATGCTGTGACACGAGTTGAATGGCTCCACAAGACACATCAGCTGGCCTTGGTCTGCGCCCTCCACTGCCCGTCACTGCCCTTTGTATGTCAACAGCTGCATTGAGTAGAGGTAGAAACCTCCATTAAACAAAATGTTCATTAACCAACTCCACAAAGGCAAACAGAGACAGGGCAATAGAGAAAGAGTGAGTGCGCACAATGGTCAAGCAAAGTGAGCATGTGAAAACTGAAACATGACTTTATTTGGCACACAAGAGGTATGTCTTCACAAACATCTTCCTGTTCCAGAGCACCCTTGATTCACCAAGGAATATCCCAAATACTGTTTCACATTTACATTCATTATTGCAGCAGCAAGGATGCATTTAAACCTTATTTTTATCAATCCTAATGGTCGCTCCAGTTAGTAATTGGGTTCAACAAAAGTTGGAGATGTCCCAAGCTCCCATCAGTGTTTTTAGCTGATAAAGTTATTTTCTAGTTAATCACTATTATTCATAGTAAGCCCAGGCAATTTAACATCTTTCTTTATTGTTAGCCATTACACCCCGGCTTAGCCAGCTGCCAGAAAGGCCCGCTGTTCTCCTTTTTAAAACACTAGAACCTGTTGTTAACATTTGAGCAAAATGCAGAGTGACGATGAAGATTCCACCCTGTCTGTGTGCATCAGCAACAAGAGCTGCTGTGAGATAAAGTATTCACGTTGCCTCTTTTTCAGCAACATTTTTCAGGCCTACATTACCACACCTCAAATGTGCCGCTATTGTGAAAACTGCGTCTGAACTTCCATATTTTGCTAATCCTAGGGATCAAGAGAGGCTGTTCAAATATGTGCTACCGCAACAGTTTCCGACTGATACTACTCCATCCGCAGGCACAACACAAAAGACTAGAGGAAGCATGTAAAGGAAAACTGATTGAAACTTGATAGCATTTCCTTGCACCGTGTTGATAAGGAATAGAATTAACGAAAATTGTTTTTATATTTTGTAAATTTCAAGAAAACTATACATGCAAGTTCAGTGTGAACATGCTGTAGGTCTGACTAATCAACCAACCTAACTGTTAGGGCTGACTGTGTGTCCAGTGTGAAATGTCTTGATTTTGTACACCTCAAACGTCAGACTTGCTGTGTGTTGCCCTGGTTCATTTTAGTTCATGCTATTTGATGATGTCATCCTGGGTTTTAGGAATTACTGATACAAATTGTGGCAGTGGCAAGCTTGAACATAACACGGGGCAACTGTCACTTTGCTTTCACTGGGCACGAGAAACAAGTTACAATGGGTTTGAAGCTGCGTCTCTCTACACATTGTCCATGTTAAGGCTGCAGATTTGTTTTTGGAATTGTTGTTCTATATGCTGGCTCTAATACCTGCTGTGCAGCTCAAAGAGGGGCAGCACTTCCCACAACAATTGGCAGAACTTAAAGGGTTCAATTAGTTGAGAGAATTGATGCTGCAAAAGCTGCAAAAATAGGTTCTGTCTTTTTCACTAGCTAGAATTAAGAAATAGAGATGCTATTGTTATTGCGTGTGTGTGGTCCCCTGAAGACTAGGTAACAGATAATAGAAACATTCATAGGGTTTTTCTAAAGACGTATACTGAATTGCAGTGCAGGTACAATTGCTGCTCTTCCGGCATGCCTTTGTTCCTCACTTCCCTTCACATCAACCCTGGCCTAAAACAGGAGTACTGAGGAAAACCCACACTCAGTTGCATCTGTTCTGGATTAATATGAATCCATTGTCTGTCTGCAACAATCTACATGCACTCATTTCTTCATAAAAGTTTTGCTAATCTTACAGTAGCTAGGCACTTGTCTTTCAATATTGTGTATTTAAATTTTTTTTAAAGGTCTGCACTCCTGAAATATCCTGTTTTGGAAAAGAGATACAAAAAAAAAATAGGCCTAAGTAGATAGATCGGAGACTAAACACAAAATCCAGAATTTTGCACTTAAGCAATAATAATAATAATAATAATGTAATTACTTTAATCAAGAGAAGGAAGCCACCCGAAACCCTAGAAACCAGTAACTAGAAAGAAACTAGCTGAAACTTGAGTATTTCCTATGGTATTTTTGATTTTCTGGTTTAAAGCTTGCTTTGCACTGAAAACACATGCCTTACCTCGTCTCATCATGTCTCTTCTATCTGTCTCTGTCTTTGGCTCAGAATATGCTAGGGCATGGCTTACAGCAAAAACCCTTTAGTTTTGTACTGTGGATATTTTGGAGCCTCTGGGGTTCAAGAAGCAGAAGCTGAGTCGTTATTTATTCAACTCAGGAGCAGGCAGTCCACAACAAATGAAATCAGGTTATTGATATTTAGGCTGTTTTTCATTACTGCTTTCTTGGCAGTTTGATCGATTCTTTTAAGAGATTATGCTATACTTTTTACCCAAACTTTTGTGTGGTCACAGTAAATTTGATTTCATTAGGATTTGTTGTCATTCTAGTTACAAAATACTTCAAAGTACTAGGTTAATAAGGACTCAATATACATAAGAATTTTAATCAAAGTCTGCATTCATAATAACCAACCTCTTAATAAAGATATGCCCGTTAACCCTTGAAATAAGATATATATAATTCAACACTTAAAAATGTGTTTTAAGTGGAAATGTAAAGGTGAAATCTTGTGAGGGACAGTCATTTTTTCCACTTTGTCTTTTATTGAATATAAGTGATGGCAATCTACTTTCACTACGTCATGATTCATTCAGACAGGCGGAAGTTTTCTTTGGTTTCAGCTTTTTTATGACTAAGTAGCATTCTTGTCATTCCAGAGCAGCGTAAAAGATTATTATAACAGATAATGTTTAGGACTAAATGTCCTTGAAGCCTCATTCTGAAGTTAAAGCTACAAATGGTATGCCCTCGCATTCATGTTTCAATCATGGTTTTGATGATGGAGACTTTTCCCTTCTAATCCTGATAAAGAACATATGGCTTTAACAGATTTGGGTCACATTCAATGTCACAAACCCATCTGAGCCACAGCTCTGTGCTTCGCTGTCGTCTGTTTTAATCACAGTGTGATGTGGAGATCTGACAAACAGCTTTTATTTTAGTGTGTATTTAATAAATCAACTGTAATGGATGCTGTGTGAGCTCACATGTACATTGTTAGTGTAGTTTGGAGCAGGTGCTATAAACAAGCCATGTGTCAAATGCATTTTGTTTTTTCCTTGGGCTATGAAAAATGTTGACTCTAACCTTGCTATATTTTCCTTGTCTCTCATTCTGAATGTATCTTTACAACAGAGTCTGGTGCCGCAGTTAATCATCTTAAAATTCAAATGACCCTTTGTCATTTTATCTGCACGTGCATTGTGTGAAAAATACACTTACAAACTTGGATACACTGTTAAGTCACGCTATAACTTCTTTGCTCAATTTGATTATGTCCTAGCAGATGGTGTAGTGCAGCCACCCGTGATTAGGAGTTACGTGTTTAAGTAGAAATGATGATACTTGTCTGGTGGTTATAATGCGGAATTGACTTGTTTGGTAAATGCGTTCTAATCTACCCAAAACGTTCATGTGTCCTGGGTTGTCTGGACGTTTTAGTGAGTTGTTGTGTTACAGAACTTAAGCTGTGATAACAGGGCTGGGTGAGTGTATGCACTTGTTATACTGCAAGGCACTTCAGTTAAATGTGTTCCCTAAATGTTGCAATGCCATTGTAGTGTGGAAAACTCAACTTTAAAACAGCCATTTTTCAGAAAATAATGAAACAATCGCATTTTTAGTTTGACAACACTGCATTTTTAAATTACTTATTTATGATTTAAATTCTTAATTTGTCTAACATGCATACAAAATAACTCCAAGCCATACTGCACATCATATCTTGTATGTAATTTTGAAACTCACTTAGATTTAATGCTCCTCCTGTAACTCAGCCTCCTGTCCTTCTTTCCTCAGGTTGGTGACATCGTCAAGGTTACACGGATGAACATCAGCGGCCAATGGGAGGGAGAGGTGAACGGACGGAGGGGTCTCTTCCCATTCACCCATGTCAAAATCATAGACCCCCAGAATCCGGATGAGAGTGACTGACCTAAGAGTTCGACTGGACCCTCTCGCCAGTATCGACCTGTACCTGAATGTGCTGGCTCTCTCCACCTTTCCCGCCAGTGTCACCATGGTTACATGCTTGCCTGCTTGGGGGCTGTACAATGATAGCGACCCCTCTGTTGTTGCCAACCGTTGCAAGGCTTTCTGACTGTTTACAGCTTTGGACATTGGATCCAAACTAAAACCTGACCCCACTTCTCCCAGTTCCCTTTCCCATGTCTTGATTCCAGGCTGGGCAGGGTTTTTGCATATGTGTCCTTTTTCTTTCCAGATCACTGGGCATCAGTGTGAGTGTGAGTGTGTGTGCGTGTGTGTGCGCGTGCGAGTTCACAATGGATATTTACCACATTACATGACAACATGTTTTTTATTTGATTTCTCTGAATATTTGTTATGTTTGAAGTCTCTAGGGACTTTAGAACGTGTTTGTGTGTGTTTCTGTTGATGTGAGGATATTTGTACGAAGTAGAGAAAGAAATATCCCTATGGACTTGGGAGAGCACTGAGGAGCTAACCAGCCAGTCAAATGTTATTTCTCCAAACAATCAAGTCACTGTTGTACCATAACCATCACACAAGCGCACACATGTACACACACATGTTCACACACATACACACACACACACACACACACACACGTATTGGCCATGAGTGATTCGGGTTGACAGGTTTTTGATATGTATGTGATGTGTGACTGGAGTCAGGAGGAAGCAGGAGAGATGGGTTTGTGGAGGATCTAGGATGTAGCGTGACATAGATCCCATGATCCCAACCGCTCTTCAACCTGGCACAAGTCTGGCTGACAAGACTTATTTATCTTTTGTTAATAAGACAAGACACAGCCATATGTGATCATCTTTTTCTTATTTGTGCCACATGATCAATAATAATTTTTGTTGTTTTTTAGTTTATTTGTGAGATTGAGAAGATGTATGGTAGAGGGGTAACTTTGCATGTCCACTTGGTACCTCTCTTTACTGTCCTTATTATTTTGAACTTAAAGGACATTGCTTAGAGTTTAGCAGGTTTTTAGTGCCAACAGCATCAAGCACTAGAAGATATATTTCAACTTTCTGCATAGGAGTGCAAAGCTTTGAACAGATTTTCAAAAGTCAAATAGCAATGGCAGTAGCCCTTGGCAGCACTTCCCACAAGCATCTGACTAGCTAAAAACTTAGTGTCGGCACGAGGACTGAAGGCTTTCCACTGAGGTGAGAAACTCCACTCTTAGTGGTGTAGGTCAGGGAAGGAGGAAATGTCTCAGCAAACCAATAAGATCCCATCAATGCCTTTTTCAGAGAGTAAGATAAATGCATCTTTTAGCGCATGCAATCCCCTCTCAAACCTTATGTTTTTAATATGATGTTACTCCTGTCAATTTAGGATTTCAACCAGCTTTATTCCTTAAATATTTGGCGTGTGCACAATTTTTGTCTCTCTTTATGCAAACAGACTCTATTGGAGTAGTGGAAAGCATCTCTGTTCATACTGTGCTGCAACCAATTCTGTTTGATCGGTAGGAGCCAGTAGGAGGATTAAACAGTTGACCAGACAGTGTCGACCCCTAGATTTCTGCTGTAAAAATGAACTGTTTCACCGCCTTTCTCTCCTAGTGCTTTCCATTCAAATTATTGCTCGGCCGTTCACTCAGAGTAAAATTGTGCAGCTTTTAGTTGTATCCCAAATTTGTTTTTGTCTTTTGTTAGTTTGTAGTCAGCTATTAAAACAAGCAGTTTTGTTAAAATTATTGATGTTATTAAACAAAAGTACCTACGGTGACATTTACAAAAGGGAAAAATGCCTGCTGGTTGCCTCTGTGCATGACCTCTTGGCCAGGGAGATGGTTCTGCCTGGCCAAATGCTGCTTAATGTCATTTATGTCCTTATTAAATCAAGGTTTCTGTTATTTTAATCCCTCCTGCTCTGTGCAAACAAACCAGTGTGGGTTTTCCTCATCACACTTAATGAAATCTACTAATTAAGCAATACACCCTGATTATTTCCTTTCTTGAGGTGAACTTGCTTTTCTCATGCTTCTGAGTTGTTTTGTAATGGCATTAACAGTATTACTGTGCTCTCTTCTCATATTCTAGGAAAGCCTGTCTTTTACTTAAGAATTGAAAATTGTGCCTTTTATTTTCTTATACCATTTACATGTGTTAATATTTCCCATAGTTAACACCTGTGCTGGTATTGACCCTTTATGTACAGAACAAGTAAATAAAATTTACGTCTACTTCTTTAAGTTGCTCCGGCTGTTATCTCTGTCCTCTATATGCATGTTGTCTTTATAACATGGACGGGTGGGTGTGGACGTGTTTGCAGCAGCCTGGCGTCACAGGTTGTGTATCTAGAGCACAGGACAGTTGCTCTTGCTCTAATTTGTGACAGTTCCAGTTTTGATTCTGACTGCGCCCAAGAGAAAGGAAGCAATTAATGAATTTTAATGAAGTGCTAATAAAAGAAAGTCAGCTGACCTACAGATGGGGAATGGAAAACTTTTCAAGGGCAATGTTTCAGATGGGCATGTCCTGTGACTGTTAAGCACTTTTCAAACCAGGTACAAATAAGTAAAATCCAATAGGTCCTAAAAATGATATGAGGTTTTGTATGGGGCAAACGATTGCATATGCAGTTGATGATTAGCATATCCTTACAATTACTTTTACCACTTAGAGGTCAGTATGTTGTTTTGAACTATATTCTAGAAAAAGCATGACCTCATTTAGAAGTACATTTCTTATTAAAACAAAACTGTTCTTACTGTACTGCAAGGCGTAGATCAGTGGACTCCAGATCAGATGCTTCTGGTGGTGCAAAGGTGACACGTGAAAGCAAGCGCTTATGGGAAACAGGGCTTAAAGTAAATGTAGGAGGATTCGAACCATTCACAGCGACCCTCCGCTGGGACTTTATTGAAACATATATGAATATGCTAGGTTATGCAACTGTTTCCATGTGTAGTAGCCATGGGCATGCATGCATCTATAGTACACTTATAATGACTGTAGTAGATTGCTACCATTCTACGCAGATAGCAAGTCTTCATACACAACATGTCAAGGGACTGCTCACTCATTAATGATGTAGCAGTCTAGAAATACTGGCATCATCATACTAACAAGATGTGTTGTCTTATGGGCTTTTATAAGATTGTGAGGGAATGAATAAATTATGGATGAAGAAAAAAAAATCACATTATCAGACTTTATCGAGTTTAAATCACAGCTGATGCTCAGGTAAAAATGCAGTTGATGAATCACATGAAGATGTAGTAGTTCTGCATTTTCAACGTAAAAACAGAAAATTGGAGAAAATTATAAACACTAACAGATAAAACTTAAGCATAGTATAGCAGAGGGCTTATATACAGTAACTTCCTTAATCATCTTCTTCCTAAACTCTCAGTCTACCTGTAGCCAAGCATAACACCCAGCACCCCATTTACTAAAACTGAAAAGACTGAAAAGATTCAGATAACACGTGTCAATAGTTAGATGTTTTAGGTTCCTTAATTTCAGTAAATTCTTTTCAAATAATGCCTTTTACAACTATTCTATAATTGTGTATTTAGTTTGCTGTTCAGCCTTTACCTCCGGATGCCTTGTGCTTTGTGTGTATGTGCCAGGTTAAACTGCCATTAAAGCTGTTCGATTTATTCCCCTGAACTGTGATAGGCGCTGGCTGCAGTGAGAATGAACAAAATGAATCAAACTTAGCTGAGTCTGACCTCTCCTCGGGGCACAGTGTATGTCAGTGTGTGTGTTTTTGTAAATGGATGTGTGGCGCAGTTGATGAAGGGCTTCCTACAGTCCATTACCGCCACCGCCCTCAAACTAGCTGTGATGGCAGCTGCCATGCTGTAGACTATTTGGCCCACAGAGGTGAATGTACAGTGAATCTTTGCTGTCTAATAATATGAAGATAAATGATTTCCATAAAAAAGACAACTATAATTAATTTTTTAAGGTAAACAAGTTGATCATAACGTTCATAAAAATTGTGCCAGTGAACCTGAAGTCTAACGTCATTGCTTTACGTTGGTCTGCACGCTGCCTTTTTTAGGTTTACATCAATTTTGTCATTGACCCAGTGTGATTGTGCCCCTAGTGTTTTATCCATCATTAAGTACTCATGATGGACAAAATGTAAGCCCATGAATTAACCAGCATTGTAATTGACAGTCAGGCTTGAAATAGCTTGTATGTCATCCCCTCACCTTACTCTAGGAACTGCCAGTCAGATATCTCAGTCCCTCTAATTTAATAAGCCTTTTGTGCCTTGTCCAGCAGATTGTTAAAAGACAGTTTTCTCTTTTTTTTCCTTTTTTTTTTTTTGCTTAAACTGGCATTTTTTTCTTCAGATATTTTAAATTACCTCTGCCTCGATATTGTGTAGGTATAGAACAGAACTCAAGAATGCTGGTTGACTCTGGTAAAAGCCTTTACTAAATGCTCGCATACCCTTCGGTGCTGGAATTATAACTTGAGCATGCTAATTGACCCCATCTGTGGTCTATAATTCGTTTTATAGCGAGGAGAGAGGAATCCAGGATGAGCTATGTGGGTGACCCAGATGACCCAGGCTGCCTCAGTAAGACCTGGAGGTTAAAACGACCATCCTGTAAGCCAGCATGTCCGGTGTTAATGAAGTGTCCTTTAGAAACACAGTGACTGAAACCATATCTGCTCCAGGTTTGGTACCATTCAAGATTTTGCCTCCCTGTATGTAGTTTTTTTACAGTGATGTTAAAAAGGTGTATTACACAAAAACACATAATTTGATGTGCTCTAGAAAATGTCGTGTGTGCTCCCTGAAGCTTTATAAATGTCCCAGATATGGCTTCCCTCTCTCTCTCTCTCTCTCTCTCTCTCTCGTAAAACATTTACAGCACAGACGTTCCTGCCTTCTGCTGGGGAAACTATGCCAGACTATGATGGTAATTCTACACTAGCTGTCTGTCATCACTTTATCAGGTCAGACTCACTGCTCTAGGACAGTCTCTCATTGCTCCATCCTTCTCGCCCCTAAATATGCTGTTGTGTAACGCTTGCGCTTAAAGGTGTTCTTGTGACATTTGATAGCAGGGTCATGATCCCACAGAAAGTGTAGTTTCCAGTACATTATGCCTTTTTTGGATTCATTTGAAAGTGTGCTGTAGAGTAGCGAGCTGTATTATCTATGTGTTGTTGGTGGGAACAGGAACTATGGTTGCACCATGGCAGGTCAATATGAATCAATTATCCAATTTTTTACCCACACTAGCGGCACTGCTCTGTAGATGGCAATGTTGGGTGATTGGTCGGTTCACCACTTTGGTCCAGACTGAAATATCTCAACAACTATCTGATGGATTACCATGAAATTTTTAACACACATTCATGATCCCCAGAAAATGTACCCTAATGACTAATTACTTTTCCTCTAGTGCTACCACATTCAAATTTCTTCAGCACAGCCATCTAAAAATCAGATTAGCGGTATGTCCTTAATTCTAATCAAAATACTTAAAAGCATTCTTGAATGTTTACTCATTGTTGTTTATCTCCATTTTATTGTGATAAAACCTTCCTCCGCATCTAAACACCAATATACAATTTTGTCACTTTTTTGATGCAGGTACTGATTCTGACACAATATGACTTATCTGATATGGCTCTAAAACTATATATTTTTTCACAGTTTGATGTTGAGTAAAAGTACATTTTGTTATGCATTCTATTCAGTCATTTTTATATTATATTGTGTTTTAAGCAATTCCAGCTGTCTGCCATAGATGAGCACATCATCAATATAAGAGGATGGGTATCTATTCATCACACCTGCAGATTCAATTTCACACTTATTTCCCAGCTGACTGGATACAGCACAATATACTGTATATACTGTGTCTAAAAACACATACTGTATCAACTTTAACATAGACAACCGTGCATGCTCAAACTGAAGTAGCATGTGTGTGATAAAGAATATAAAAAGACAGGAAAACATGAATCTCCACTCTAGGTGAATACAATTTTTGTCCAGTGACACCCACATAGAATTCAAGCTCTTGGAAATACATGAAACGTTATACACAATTATACACTTTTAACACAGACTACTGGAGTGGACTGTCAGTTGCAGGCCCACAGCATTCCTTTATCCTGCATCAATGATGTCACCAGTGACAAGGGTCTAAGTTCACCAACAGGAGTAGGAGAAGAGCGGGTACTGGCTCCAATCCGTCGTATGGCTGTGGTGGTGGGGATGGTGGTAGTAGCCATGTTGTTGGGTGTTGTGTTCAGCTGTGACAAGTGGATGAGGTGGAGGGTGGACGGGGGTGTGCGCTGCATCTACGTCATTGGAAGGCAAAGGAAATCTGGTGTACTCCGCAGATCTGGAGAAAAGAAAATGTCATTGTCATCATCACTGCTTACTGCCCGTGTATCTTTAAGCAGTCAAGGAGTCTCCGAGGTTATACAGGTGTGAAGTGCATGGAAGTGCTGGGTTTGATCTCATCCTGGATAACTTAAATCATACCTGTAGGGCTGGTATGCCACGGATGCAGGCACCATCTGTTCTTCACAGCTGTAATTGTACTCGTGCAGCTCCAGGAGCTCAGCATGCGGACTCTCAGATGGGTCCTGCTCCAGAGCCCAGGCTGAAAGGTGTCCCCCCTTCAATGACTGCTGTGCGGAGGCCTGATTCTTCCCCGCCTGCACTGACTGAGAGGTGCAGGGCATCCTCTGCAGGCCTGAGAGGGAAATACAATGTTTTATAGGATCTCATAGAAGTGTAAAGACATTGGCACATTGATTTAAAGGAATACCTTTTCATGCCACCAGGATTTTATCTGTTGGTGTAGTATGACTTCATACAAGCTGTATAAGTAAAAACTTGACAAAAACTCACCTGGAGGACTGTTGCAAAGAGCTTTCCTGTCCAGTGTGGCTCTTTTTGCAGGGGGACTTCTATTCGAACGACACCTAAGAAAAACATTCAAAGAATTTTCTTTACACTTTTCTGCCTGTTCAGATTTAATTTTTCACTGTTTGTGTTTATATTGGCCTAAAACAATAGCAAAAAAGCATAACGCAATGTTTCAGCTTCAGATTACAAATGTCTAAGTCATTTCATATTAACAAATATAATTTAAAGATGCACAGAGTTTAAGAAAGAAAAATGTCCAGTAATTACTTTGTTTCATTCTAAGTAGCTGGTAAAGTAGCTCAGAACTGCTCTCGACTACCCTGCAACAAATTCAATCCAGGTTAAAAATGTAATTCCTACCTTTTACTGTGGGAATGGGTGCCTCCCTCCCTGAATCCTTTAGCGAAAGGGTTGTGATCAATCTTCAATTTGGTGATCTTAAAAAAAAGACAAGATAGTTGTCAAACTGTTGGTTGGTGCAGTGTTTTGTTTCAATCAAACACTAAAAACTACTACTGTACAAGTTTATACCTTTGGGTTTTGGTAAGCGGTCACTGCGGTGAAGGTCATCTCTGGGTAGGAGAAGGTCTGAAATGGGCCCCAGCGGACAGCGTAAGGACTGTCTGCCTGGGTGACATGGAACCTGGGGTAGTAGCGATGCATGGAGTGCAGGATGATCTGATGGGTGCAAAGAGCAGAGTGAGCAAAACACACATCGAGTAAAATGAACTAAAACAGCACAGACATAATCATTTGTATGTAAGATGGTGTCTTACATGGCCGTGCTGGTCCAAGGTGTTGTTGGTGAGCTTCATCTTGAGAAAAGACAACGACTGCTTCATCCAGTGACTTCCCGGGGCAGGGGAGTCCGGGTGCATGTATGTCCGACACGGGGGCTGGGGCTCTGCCTTCCCCGCGACCTCCCACTGCTCCTTTTTCCACTACAGAGAATTCGGGGAGGGGAGGGAGGAAAGGTTACCAAGTGTGAGACCTGAGGACATGTCAGATTAATCAGAAGTCTTCATAATGCTGATGCAATGTAAGAGAGCAGTGGTGCATGAAAACTCCCTAGTTGGCAGGCTTTGTTGCAGAGCTATTACACTGTGTTACAATGTACATGTTTCTATCTTTCTGGTCACATTTGCTAAAAAACACTCTTTCTACAAATTCACCACCACCAAAAAAGTCTCTGAATGCACTCCTGCAGTACATTCCCTTTTTTATGCACATCGTTGTTTTCAAGTGTGTGCTAAAAGCAATATCTGTGACCAAATGGGCCACAGCAGTTGATGTAGGAGCCATTGAATGTATGGATGGCTGGCTGACTGCTCCTCATTCACTGATTGTGAATAAGGAGGGATGCTAATTGATTGGGCCTCCAGCCGAGAGTGCACAAACAGGAAGCAATGAAAGGCTTTGATATGCAGGGGTGAACGGCCCAGAGTGGGCAGGCCAATGTTTGGCTGCAGACTGCTGAGTTAACATACTGCAGTCTGTTGCTTTTAGTCCCCAGCAAACCAAACAAAATGTGGAAAACAATGACAATCAAGAAACTGAAAAGCTTCATAATAAATGAACATGTGTCTGAACCCCAAAGGAATGTAACAATTAATACAATACTCAGTGTGTGTTTTATATGCATTTACCTTATATTTGAAGTTGTCTACAGGAACCATATCCACCATGATGACATAATTGGCAAAAGGTTGGAGCCCAGATAGGCTGATGCTGCAGTGTGGAAACATTCTCCTGAAACAAATGCACAAAGTCAAAAGTCAGTGAATGGTGTATATGTTTTTGCAAACATAATCACTGATCTGCAACCTTAGCACAGTCAATTTCTTGTAGGTTTTGGTCTATGCAATAAATTATACAAAGCACTACTGGTCTTTTCATAAAGCAGAGAAATACCCTGGAAACAAGAATATGCATTAAGTCTTAATTCAGTAGCTGACTGACTGTGACGCCGTTGTTACCTTCCATGCTTTGTTATAATCATCTCTGTTCCGATGCTGTGAAAGGACTTCCAGAGATCGGCGTTCTCCAGGGTCATCCTGATGCAGCCCTGCTGATATGAGTCAGCTGCTGGAGGGGACCTGGACATGCTTAGATTTGATTTGGAGTCTGTGGAGAAACACACATGTAAATAGTTCTGCAAAATCACAACATATTGCTGGTTTATTGCAGTCTGGAGTTTATAAGAGTATTAAAAGGGGAAATATATTCTCACAAAGCATGCAGAACTGGAGATCATGTCTCTCTGTGAACAGCTCCACTTATAATGTTTTACACTGAGATAAAAGGCTGGGGTAGTTTTGCACATCCTAATTTTACTCTCACTATTGCTCTTCAGATCAATTAAATATTAATTACTTTACTTGCACAATTTCTCATGCACTTGAAGAAATGTGTTTTTTGTGGTAGAAAGTAATCAGAAATAAGGCAAATTAACAACTCCTTTATACTTCTTGCATCGCAATCTAACATTTGTGACTGTGTACCTACAGCCCAAAATGAACAAGTCATTACAATACATATCTCCCTCTTTTATCATAAAGAGGTCCAGTGTCACATTGCACATGCATGCTCATACAACATAGTTAGATGTAAATAAAACTTACCAGAAATGTGTTGCATGTTGCTGTGTCCTCCTGTTGTCACCTCCAACGCAGAAGTCTTGAGACAAAGTGTCGCTTTGGGAGTTCTAACACTGAGGTCAAATACATCAGGGGTCTCTATCCTTGAAAAGTCTGAGCCTTGAACTTGATTGGTCATCACAGAAAGGGTGGGGTCTAAACAGCCAAAGGGGTGTAGTCAGAGCAGACTGAGGGGGCAGGTGAGAATATTACCTGATGTTGAGGTCTAGTTGTAAAGCTGCCATACTATTGGACTGTATGCAGATGGTAGATGTAGATGTTGGTGTCCTTTTGTTCAGTGACTTGTACATGAGCCATTTCAATACTGGTATGTTGGGGTGAAAGTCTCTCTTTATACATATAGACCTGCAAAGTATTTCATTCTTACCATTTTGGTAGTTTTTGATCACAGATGGACAACTGTGCAAAAGTTGTCATGAAAGTTTAAAGTTTATCTTTATAGAGATATGAAGAATAATCCACTAAATTGGAACATAAACATACCTAATACCTTAGTGTGTCCGTCTTTGTTCTGCCTGGTTGTTGTTGTTATGAGTGACCTTTGAACAGACTTTTAGGCACTCAGAAACAATCCCAACAATGGCTACCTGATAATCTGATAATAACCTGAGACCTGATTGTGATGAATCTAGTAGTGCTCAAAATGCCAGTCATACACTATGTACAAGGCCTGAAATGTATAAAAGTCCACTCCTTCAGTCCAAGTTGAAGGACAGTGAGCAGAATTTCAAAGTTCCGGGGGGGGGGGGGGGGGGGGGGCAGCTTTCCTGGCACCTTTGGTTGTGTATTGAGAACAAGTCGGGAGATTACACAGGTGATTGGAGTCGGGGTATGGCTCTGAATATAGCAGACAATGCTGCTAATCCCATGAGGCCATTTGGCCCTGCCCCCAGCCCCTCACCCCCCACCCCTTTGTGCCACCTCCAGTACCTGGGAGGAAAGCAGAGCCTCTGATGGAGCCAGCAGTTAGCAGCCCGTTCACATGAACGACTGATGGGAGGAAGGACTTTAGAGGACAAAGTTAAAAATTTAAAACCCAATGAATATAATCCTACATGAATTTCATCCGTGAAACTGTCTTAATCTCAACAAGTTTGTTCAAACTCACAGAACTTCATTTTAAGTTCCAGTGGAGGTCTCAAAGTTTCCAAAGATACCAAATATGTCAGGCTGAATTTTGGGGAAATGTGTATAAAATGATGCAGAAAACATCCTGAATATTTTCATTTGCTGCAGCCATAGAACAACATAGAATTGTAGTGTTTGAATATTTCCGTTAGAGTAAACATCATATAGCTTCAATGAAGAGTTGGAACAAGCTATATATAGCTATATATATGATACTGTCAGGCAGAGTGGAATTTTGCAACCTTAAAGCTACTTAAGGAAACAAGGAACAAAAACTAGACAAGGGGTTACAACTCTAGACAAATGGAAGTATCTGTTTGTTTACTTACTTCAAGATAAGTAAGTTGGTGGTAGGACAATGGTTAACCAAGCTATAAAACAAATTAATTTTTAAATAAATATGCTTTTAAGACAGAATTCAGTATGCATATTTTGGTTTTAAAGTGCAACAGACACCAAACCAGATGCCCAAACTCTGTTTATATGGCGTGCACATACTCTCTTAGGGGTTCGAGCCAGAAAAGAAGTGTTCATTTTTGCCCAAGGGCTACAACAGAGTGGTTTTTGCACAAACCAGAGTGGCACTTAGCTGATGAGCCAAAATGTCCATATGGTCACATAAAGGAAACAAGAAGTTCACGTGAGAGTCTTCAATTCAAAATTTTCAGCTGAATTGTTCTGAGCACTCACAGATTCACCAGGATCATGCATCAAAAATGTTTGAGGTCAGACATTTGAGATTTGTTTGTTGCTTCATCCCCCTTTGCTTTTGCCCTTTGCTGCTCTGTATGCACTCTCTGTCAAGAGTGTTAGAGTGTGTATATTGAGAAAGTTGTGTTTGATGATGTACATACTGTACAGTATCATCATATTATTTACTCAAGCAGAAAGATCCACCTCTCCTGATTTGACAGCACTCTCAGAGAGAGCGGCTCGCAGCCTTTACGAGGCCTTTTCCTCTCCAGGCATGTTAAAACATTTCTCCTCTGCTTGAATCAACTTCAGACTTGAAGATGGAATTCAGTCTGTTCCTGCCCGCGGCATGTGTCACCTGTGCAACCATGCTACAAAGTCCATGTCCAAGTTCATGTAGAAAAAGATATCGCTAACATCTGCTTCTGCTGATGGTGTTTTAGCATGATTGGGCAGTGCTGTAAAAGGGAATGCAAATGTCAACGTTTTACACTGGATTTGAGGTCATTGGCGTCACAGTTTCATCCAGTGATGTGCAGAGTAAATGATACAGCTCGTTGTCAGTAGCATTTGTCCTACATTACATTTGATTTGTTTGTCTTGTTTCTGTAATGCATCAGTTCTGCTGCAGTAAAAATATCTCATGGCACAGGAAATGTTGTGGTTTCTACAGTTTCGAAAAGTTAGTCTAAGCTGCAGCTGGAAGATGCAGTGCATGACCCCGGTGGTGGTGGTGCGGAGACGTGGCTCTGTGCTCTCTTGGATGAAGTGGGTGACTGAGTAGGTGGGAAGAATAATCATTTCTCCTTCTTCAAAAATTGAAAGCTATTCCCAAGCAAGACATTTCATTTCTAGGGAAAGAGAGGTGTGTGTTTGTGTGTTTGTGTGTGTGTGGGGGGAATTCATAACATTTTCATTCCTTCAAAAACAACCTCCTCCAGCATCTTGCAAACAACACCCACAACCCCAGCGTCAACCTAAGATACAAAGCTGATAATTGATCTAAGTAGGACAAAGATCATGAGAAAATGGAGAAGCTACATTGTACCATTAAAGCAAAGTTGCTCCAATTAATGTCATAAGGATTCCTACGATAGATACAGTATGTAGGATAATATACTATAGCTTTACGATAAGCTATCACACATCTGTGGTATATTAATGTTCACAATTGTCCTACAACTGTAGATTTAAGAGGAAATGTTTAGAAACTACAACAAAGTTTCACTAAAGCTCTTATTTGCCAATACTGCCACCTACTGGATATCTCCTTAAAAACTCAAATAGCTGTGAACTAATGATGCATTTCTCCCTTACTCACATTTTTTTTTCAGTATAGATATATTTGCCTTGTGTTGTTGTCTGCGCTTGTACAAAATTGACGAATCGTCATCAGTAATACCCCCAATGCAATTCAGTCTTCAGCCTCAACAGTTGTCCATTAACAGTGCCCTGAAAAGACCAAATCAAACTTAGGAGGGAAATATATGTATACAGATGACAAAAACATCAAGGTCACACAGCTAGTACACAAGTTCTTGTATATATGTAAACCAGTGAGCGTAAATATACGTGCGAAACCAATAGTGCAGTTTTCTGATATTCCAGATCAAAGTAGCATAGTAAATGCAGTAAGTTTGGAATTAATATTTCTATATAGATTCATATTTATATATAGATTAGTATGTACGAATAATAAATATAATCAAGCATCATGTGAAAAAAATATACATATAAAATTCAAAATATGTATAAATTATATATATGTTTATGTAACATACATATGTAATATATATCATAGATATGAGATAACATAATACAGTGGAACACAGTAGCAGTGCTAAAACTAACATGATGATACACAAAAATTGAAAAAAACACTTTTCAGCCTATACACACTCAATCTTGAACAATATAAACATGTTCAAACACATTACAGAGGGATTTTTAAAATGCCTTCAGGAGAAACTGCACTTTCTGCAGAGCACAATTCCCTGGTCTGCTGAGCATGCTGACATATGCAGTTGGGAAAATGAGCTTTTCTGCACCTAATATAATAACGCAGAGTACTCTTTGTGAAGGAGCTTCAACAACACATAATGCTATTTTACCAGAGCAAAAATAATATTAGGAGGAAGGTCATGCAATTGCCAAATAAGTACTCAATTATACAAGGGATAAAGACATAATTTATTCAGTTTCTACCCTGCATATTTTCGAGGTGTTTTGTCAGGGGCATGATGACTGAAATGTATTCCAGCACTGATCATCTAACAACTAACAAAGAAAAGCATGAAGGTTGCAAATTACACTATTAATTCTCACTTTTGTGGTAAAATATGATGTTTGGGTTTCCTGAGATTGACTTGAGAGTAATTTCTATGTTCTATTACATTAAATTTCATGTTTCTAAATCCAAATTCAAAGACAAACAATATTCAGAACATCCCCTTTGACGGTGTTGTACTTTTTCGATTATACTGTATTGTAAGCCGTTGTGCCTAAGCCTCGTACTTTGTCTTGTGTATTCAACATGTTAATAATAATCCTGAAACCTACACTGATATGTGGAAGATTTAACAATTTGTAAAAATTCAGAAGGAGGACAAAGTCATATTTCAAAATAGAAATACTAAGAGCGAGGCAAGTAAATATACTGTAAGTGCTGTAAAGGTCTAATCAAGGACATCTTAAAACTCAAAGGAGGAGGGAAAGATTTTCATGCAAAGGGAAGAATGACTCTTCAACTTTTAGCGTGAAAAGCGTGACAAATTAAAGGAAATTGAAAAGGAATTGATGAAAAGAGAGGGAAGAGAGAAATTAATGACACGATTAAACTGAAAAATTAGAAGACAGGAAAAAGGGCAAGACAGAGAAGTAAGAAGGGCAAAGAGAAAGAGAAGGCAGAAGAGAAAGGGATGAAAGACGAGGAAGAAGCCCATGAGAGAGAGCACAAAAAAACCCTCTTGAGACTGGCAGGGGCAGCTAAACATAAAAAGGTTGAAGAAAATTGAAAGGACATTTCTTCATCTGGGAAAAAGACAATAATAAAGAGAGGAGGCCCTCAAAGTAAGGATACAGAACGTAGAGCTTTAAATACGTTTGTTTCAGAAGTTCTGAAGTAGAATTCAGTATATTTATCAATAATAAAATGTTCTGACTGGTCAGAAACTCAAGTGGCTATAGATCTAATAAAAAACTGACAGAGGATCTAAGGAAGACCCATGGGAAGCCTCTGAACAGAAGCCTGCAGAAATATTTAACGAGACACCTGAAAAGATCAGAGCTGAGACCCCTGCAGATACTTCTGCTACCAACACCGCTTCACTTGGCTCAGGTGAAATCTGAAGAGCTGTATTACAGAATCACCGAAAGGGCTGCTCTAAGCAGATATGTCTCTAATTGATCATTGGACAGGGCTAAGTTGAGACAGTTCTAACAATGCATGTTTTCAGTTCCTGTTGTCAGTAATAATAAGTGATACGATTAAAAAAAAGACAGTACACACTGTATTTCTTCCTTTAAGTAAATTAAATTAGTAGGCTCATGCTTGATCTGACCTCACAGACTCAGTCTCCACTTTTACAAAGCTCATCATCCTGCTGATTTATCAACGTGTTATATTTTATCACCAGCAGAGGGCAGCACAGTTCCAACAAGATCTGTATACTACAGCAGGTTTGATTTCATTGCTTAGAATTACATTAGAGGCTAAGCCATACTTTGCTTCCACTCATGATGATGGTTGCCTCCTGTGGGCAATTCCCCAGATCACAAACACCTATCTTCCCCTAACTTACATTATCTGAGTAAGTGATGAAAAATACAGTTGCTGAACATTCAGATACATGTTTAGAGAGCAGTGCTAAGCTGTTTGCCACCACAACAGATCTCACAGTTAACATCTTATACCACATCCTCTCAAGCCACCCCATGTCACATGCTCCAGCAGAGAACATTTCAGCTTCAGTGTGGTTCACTTCAGGCTAACCCTGCCACTGATAATAGGTTCAGAGTCCTTCGGGTGTCATTTCCGGTTAAAGAAAAGGATCCGTGTCCGGCCAGCAGTATCTCCCATATTTAAATGCATTTACTTATTTGTAATGCACATGCAGGTACTGTGACTCAGTCATGCTTGCAGTCATGCTTGCAGAGCGTGTAAGAGAGTTGAATAGTGGAATATTCCATGTGCATTTATACCTGGATTTTATGTACTGTATCCATGGGAAATCCAAAGAGGTTTCACCTTTACAACTTTCTCCATTTCCTACAATTGGGCTGCTGCACCTACTCTGGCATCCCATCTCTTTGCAGCGCCTCCCACAGCTCAAACGCCGTGCCTTGTCAGGCGCTTGGAGGTCTGTGTTGTGTATTCTGCACCTGTGCCAGCTTCAGGGGTCCTGCTCCGAGCTCTTTGATGTGCGCGTGAGGACAGGCGAAATGCAAAATGGACAGCCACAACAACAGCTGCTGCTCTCCCCCATGACCACCACCCCCCACTCTATGGATTGGAGGGCCATCCTGAAAGCCAAAAACCGACACACACACACAGACAGAAATAATCATATGCATGTGTCTGTGTGGGGTTAGCCAAGCTACCAGCGGTACAAAGAGAGTGTGAGAGTGTCTGATAGAGAGCATGGTTCAGAATTCATATCACTGCAGAGCACTAACCTCCTCTGTCTGAGGTAAGCTCTCTCTCTCTCTCACACACACACACAAACCAAACTCATATACAGAGTTGATCGATTTCACGTTGCCCTTTTCTGGTAGTAGCATCTTGTCATAGGTCTGACAACTGGCGTCTGTCTGAACAGGAGGACCTTTGGTTTTGACACAGTGCTCTCAGTCAGACTTCTATTTAGAAAATTGCTATTTAAAAGCATAATTCTGTTTAATACAACTTGGGTTGTATTTTCATGGTTTCAAAAATGATTCGTTTGCTGAGATCTGTGAACGTGGCAGCGTCACTAAAAAGAAGTCAGACGGGGTAAGAAACATGAGCAGTCAGATGTAGAGAAAACAAAGGCTGATGGTAAAAGTATTACCCAGTCTGTCCGTTGGAAGCATCCATCACAATTTCCAACCAACTTCCTGCTTCAACTTTGACTTTCCGACTTGCCATAGTTTTTGTTGCACACAGTTTTCCTGTGCAATGAGAGACAACATTTTGGAGGTGCTCACTTCGAGTTTCACCTCCAAATGAAATGGTTTAGATAATCTGGCTAAACGGCTTGATTATGATTTCTGATCATCTCATCGGACCTTAATGTACCCAGATCTGAACAGTTACTTTGGTGAGTATATTGGTATCATAAACAATGGAAATTATCGTCAAAACTATCAAAATAAAACCCGCAGAATTGTCCTTTAACAGACTGTATGAACAGATACGGTTTCCTCCTCTTTCCTTATGTACTTACTGCTAAATTGCTTCTTTATCTTTGCCACTGTCTCTGTGGAGATGACATTTCATTTTTGTTCTATCTCTACATCTGTTTGTCTTTTTCTATGTTTATTGGTGGTTTTGTTCTCTGGCTGCCAGTTTCCCAGTGTCCCTGTTTCTAAACTGTGTATCTCTCTATTAATCTGTCACTCTCTGTCCATTTGTTTCTCCTCTCACTGTACGCTCTCTGCCTGTAAACCATCCCACTGCAAGTTCTCAGCTTAGCAAGCAGCTCCTCCACTCCTGGATATTTTAGTTACAAAGTGATTGATTGGTTCCAATCGAAGCCCAATGTATGATGACATTATTTTTGCATATTTAGTGAAATTGTATTTTTAAAATAATAACTTTCTATTTTCAATAACATTCCAATATTATTAAATTAAACACACCTAACTGGTCCATTAATGGTATCTTACCAAAGAGGACACACAGCTAGAAAGTCACCCATCCCTGCTGCATTTGCCTGTGGGTGCAGGTGCTCTCCTGGCGGCTGCTGAGCCACACAAGTTAATTAATACCACTCGAGTGTGTCAAGAGGAGGGAAGGAAAACTGCTGCTGTTGGCAGAAATAGTGACTGAGTGACCTTTTAAACTTTATTTTACCTCAAAACAGAATGAAGGTTTGGGTCTGCATTATTTTGGTGGGGGTTCATCCTCAGCCTTTGGGTAGAAGAAACCAACAAACATCCACACAAACACCTGCATAGACACACACAGTACTGTATTTGTGCCTGTGAATGATCAGGACATTATCTCAGTGTTTAATGTAACTGTAAAGTAAGGTGTCAATTTGTGGTGTTTATTTTTTTTTAATTTCCCTCTTGCAAAAAGATTGCAGTAAAGGACAGTGCTGTTTCTAGTGAAGCTGCACATACAGTATTTATCATATCATCATATAGTATGATGTCTCTATCAACAAAAACTATATGTGAGTTTAGGTAAGGTTAGTGTATTAATAATACAGCAATTTAAACAGCATTTCTATTTTTCATTAGACTTTGAATCATTAATTCAGAAAGCATATGACAAATTTCATATTAATGTTATTTATGTTTTCTAGATTTGAATAAATGTGTATGTCAGAAGTAGCATCCACAATTCACATACTACATATTTGTCTTCTTTTGAAGAACTCCTGACTTCTTGTCACCCCTTTTTTATTTCTGAAACTAAACCTACGCCCTTATGTGTCAGTGTGTGTTTACTTGTGTGTGTGCGTGCTTGTGTGAGTCTACTAAGACTCGACAGGCCTGACATCCTGTTAACTTTGATCTCTGAATTAGCAGTATCTGAGTTGGTGAATATTTTTGGACTAGGAGTCTCTTTCCTTAAGAAACATGGGTATACTCTATAATCCTTTGCCAGCCAATCTGTTCATGAAGCATATTCAGAGTGAGTGTGTGACTGACATGATGTGGTTTGCATTCCTGATGAACAGCAGTGACCATTACAAGAGAAAACACACTTGAGAACATCAGAGTGATGGAGAGCGGCTCCCAGTTGGTGTCTGCAAGCTGTCATGTTACCTTCATCTGTCAGACAGGGCTCCTTTTCAATGACACTAAATAATTACATGCTCGCACAGCCACAACACTGAGTACTCAAATATTCTGTCAATAAAGTCATTCATATTTTTTTTTATTTTTCTACAAAAATATTTTACATTAGAAAACACAGCGTAAAATATACACAGTCCACTTGGTTATGCAATAACTGCAGAACCTTTCAACTCAAATATATCAGTCTATAGGTAAATATATCTTTACAGTAAGAATAAATCCAGGGGCCAAGTTGTGACTTTTGTCTTCAGAAGGAGCTAAGGGCGATTAAGGAAATTGTCCAACAGTCACAAAAAGGCTCTATAAACTCTATGACCTGATCAAAACTATGTGAAATAAACAGGAATATTATTTCATCTGAATTTGATACAAAAGATACGATTAAACCAAGAAGAGGGTATGCTTCCGAACTGGAGGTGAAAATGATGAATCCATGGAAATACGCACATGAGCAGCAGCTCCTCACTTCAGAGTACAGTTGAGGGATTTAGGCAAGGAAACTGGCGCTGACGGAGTCCATCCACCTACTCATCCGTCCACCCTTACAGCTCTCACAGTAAGAAGTTTACACACTGTCTGCAGAGTAGGACTAGGAGCCCATTCATAAACATTCATGCTTATCACGGAGCACTTTAGTCGAGCTAGTTCCGACCTTAGACTAAACATGGATGGATATGTGTGTGTGTATTTTTCTCAGTTACCACTGGTGCTATCCTGCCATGTAAATAGTTTTGGGTTTATTTCCACAGTTTCTGAGACATCCAATATGATGGAGGGGGAATGGAAAGTGGTTAGTGGTGAAAAATGACTTTAAAAACTTTTAAAACAGCATCATGTCTTTTAAGAAACAGTGTCCCTGTTTCTCTGGATAATCTACAGGCCTTGTTGTAAACTGTTTTCACTGGAACTACTTTTAACAGAGCAAATAATCCTTATGAGTTCTGCGGATTATTCAGAGTAACACTGACTTTGTATTTGCAAAGACACACTACAGTGGAGTTTTTCAAATGTCATTTTCCAGTGTGTTGAACAGCGCAAACGTAATTCCTCTCACCTTGAAGTGGAGGCAGAAACTATTACATAAAAACAGAACCATCTCTCATACCAGAGGTAAGTGTGAAAATATGTTTTTTGGTCATTTTGAACTAATTTTGAGCTCATTTTAGTGAACCGACCCTGTTATAAAGCATCTGCTGTGATTCCATAAAATAGGCAACAAGTGTGTGTGTGTTGGCATGCTGTTCACCTTTGCACCTGCCTACATCCCAGGATGCCTTTATAACTTGTCTGTATGTGAGGCATTGCTGCTGTAAACCTGCTGCACATGAAGACAAAAAATCACTGTCGGTGCTCTTGGAATACATTTCTATTCAGTAACCTTTTTCCTTGCAGAGATGAGGCAGTTTGACCATTCAATAAAAAACATTGTAAAGCATTGTGAGTGGGTGGATGCCCATAAGGATGACTGCTTTAGTTGGCAGTGCCTACCACGTGATGTGTAAAATAAATAACAGCAAAATGCGCAAAAAGCGCAAAAGGATACCAAATGATATAATAAGAACTACATTTTCCAGTTGTTGCTTCCACTGAATGTCCACTGGCCCTCCACCAATCAGCTCAGGAACTTTGTCCCGTGCTTTGGCATCATAGCAGTTCAGAGCGGAGAGCCAGCGAGAGCGTCCAGAGTGGTGGCAGCAGCCACATGGGAGATGGGGAGGGGCGGGCGCCCAAAGGCGAGGCGGTGTCAGAGGTGCAGGAGCACACCTCGTATCCATTCTCTGCGTGGTCTGGGTGATGGTGCGCGTTGCCTCTCGTCTCCGTGCTTTTGGGCTCTATGTCTGGAGAGTCCGACTGCATCTCGGTGCACAGCAGCCAGTCTTTAGCGATGAGGCGGGGGTATCCTGCCTCCGCCTCCATGTCACTGCCAGGCACTCGCCAGTACTCCTTCCCCCTGAAGAAATAGGACGAGCCTTCGGAGAGAGAGAGGGCACAGGGTTATATTAGTGTGAACAGAAATACAATGCAACACTATGTACTTTATTATTCACACAAGGTACAGAGTTGTCTTTGCTCGCATCTAGAATACACAACAAGCACAGAACACATAAAACATCAAGGCCCTTCATTTCATGAATCCCTGATCCAGGCTGCAGAGTGTTTATGCTTAGCACTGTCACACTGTTATTACCATACCCCACAGTACACCTGTTCCAGACGGAGTGGGAATCATTTGAGAAAGCATGGGATTAAGAATGAAACATATCATATTTCATTCAATACGACAGCAGTGCAATCACAGTCATGAGTTTCGGCGAGGGGAGTCCAGATCAGCTCACAAACTAGCACGGATGATTTCCAAAGCATATCATTTTTAGATTTTGGATAATGGATGTGTTTTCCTTTCCAAGTCCATCTAAATGCACCATCTATTTCAGCAAGGAAGAATTTTCAAATCAGACCCTGCTCTCAAATGTAAACCATTAAGCTGCCATGAAATGGCGATGGCAAAAAAGAAAAAAAAGACATGATGTTCATTATTACTCTGTAGAAAATAGTATACATTTGGTATTGTTTCCTGTTGAAGTTTATACCTGTGTATCCCCCAGTGACACTCTCCTTAATGGAAAAAAACTTCTTGCATCTCAGGAAAACACAATTTCACTGACTCAGATCTGCACTTTGCACACTGCACTCACATAAAAATAGAGCCCTTAGTCTATTGACACAAGACTAGTCTTGTAAAACTAAAACCAACAACCTGATAAAAAGTTGGTGTGTTTGCTGTTCAGATGGTAGGATCCATTCTCTCCGTATGGAGACACACATCAGTACTGCCAGTCACCGTGTGTTGTCTCTGATGGATGATCTGAACCAAATCTAATGTGGCAGACGTATCCTGTATATGCTTGGATGTTGTGCAGAATAGCTGAGTTGTAGCCAATAACTTTGCTAGCTGCAAGATTGAGCACCCACACTGGAAGAGACTGGATAGTACCAGTAGGAGTATGCACAAACAATCCTTAAATTAGAGTCTTCAGAGAGAAAGTGCATTTTGTTTTTCTGCCTGGTATTATTGCTTTTGTTACATTAAAATCATACTCTTAATGTGCATTTACACATATGTCCTATTTGAAGAATGAATAAGTAAAACTGGCCAGGATTATATACATACAAGAGGTTTATGTCATCTTGTAGGGTCTCTGTGGAGGTGCTGGCCAGCACAGAACACAGCAACGCCTTGTGGGCATTCTTGACACCATAATTGCACTGTGCCACTTGATCGTTACTGACACAACCCCTACTGCGCCTGTCCTTTCACTTCAGGGTACTTAAGTTAATTAGAGTCACCAAAATACCAAATGGGCGCTGGCAGAATAAAAGAAGAAACTAAATGCTTTGTGCTTCTCATGAAAATACCACTTTGTTGGAACAAAGTCGTGTGTCATTATGAAAAATATGTTCAGTGCTCATCAGAAGTGATAATGTGAATGATAATGACATAAAAATTGAGGGCAATATTTCTACCACACGCTTTTTTTTTGCTCTTGTAGCAATGATATCTGAAATCCAAAAAATCAGATATCTATATATCTGACTGAAATATATTTGTAAATGGTAATGGTCTTGGAGCTCGCCATTAACTGTGGAGTAAATATTCTTAGTCTTTGTCAGAAAATCACACAAAATGCACAAAATCTATAGAATCATACATACAGTCATACATGAGCCTTGCATTCATCCAAGTGTTGGAGGCGGAAAGTACGAATGAAGGACAGAGAACGATTAAAGCATTCAGATTACTTCTGAATGTTTTCCTGCAGTCAAGGACCTGTACCCTGAGTGGAATATTTACCAAAGAATATTTGTGAGCAATATGTTTGAGCATCACTTTCTAAATGAAATAAATAATGCAGCAATGGTTTTGCTGCAATGGGTTGCCTGCATTCCTCTTGGCTGAATTACGGAAGCAGCTCTTTGCTCTACATTTCTTTATCCATGCTTTGGCCTTGATGATAAATGCCAAACATATGGCAGACAAAAATAAGGCCTAAAGGTTTTTACTTCTAGGTAGCTCTGCCTTTAATGAAACAATGAGTTACATTTACACTTTCTTTCATTTTAAAGCAAAACCCAGGAGCTGAACCCTGAGAAGAACTCCAAGGAAGAGGATGTTTTGATTAGAAACCCTAATTTCTTGTGATGGCTGTTGCTCTTAAAATAAATGCTCTCATTTTGGAGTGAGCAACAATTAAAATGCCTAAAATGTATAAGGTAATGTAAAACAGGAGTGGTGCTGGTCTAGGCCATTTTCTTGTGAGTGGTTGAAGACTCACAGCACCTAGTAAAATCCATTTCCTGTGCATAATCATGAGAATATATGCTGCAGCTTCTTGGAATAAGAATAAGGTATCCTCTATAGTGCACACACACACACACACACACACACACACACACATTGTACCTCTAAACATCTGAGGATCATTAGAAACACAATTCATTTCTCTCATTCCTACCTTAACAATAAAAACAAGTACCATAGCTCTCTGAAGCCCTCAGCAGTGAGGACTGACCATAATCACTTTCCAAAAATGTCCTCATTCTGTAAGTCTAGAACTGAGCTTGATCCTTGCAAATATTAAGTACAAGAGTACAGACACACTCACAAAATCGCTCTCCTTATCCATCTATCACTATTATTAGAAGACCAAGCCCTTGGGACTGAATGCCACTTTGTCTTCTTCAAATTCTTCTTCTTTTCCTCAGAGACTAAAAGTCTTAGAGCTGTCAAAAGTGGTGAACAAATGTCAAATCTAACTCACTACTGGCTAATAACCCTTGAATTATTTCTAGAGCCAAAACATAAGACTCTTAAAACGGTGATTAGATTTACTTTATGGCAATATCTGGTCTTGAGGGACTTCTCTATTAATTCATTACTGGAACATGAGAGTCAGAGAATAAGGCTGGTGTTACTATATATTTTTCTTGTCGACACATTACTTACTTACTTACTGGAGATGTAAATCTTTAAAAACGGGTCACAAATATTTAACATTTCACAAATATTTTTAATTTCTAACAAAGGATCAGTAATTTCCTGAAACAGCTGGGCACTGTAGTTTTTAGCAAACATGACTGAACAGGAGTGAATAGTAATGCAGACTGGAGGGATGCGCCGCAGACTCCGTTAACCACCAGTGTGCTGTATCCTGTCCCCGTGGCAGGTTGATCTGTAATAAGCTCTGTTAAAATACTTCATTAAATTAATTTATGTTGGTATTTTCTGCATGTTGTATGTTAAAGAGGGCTTCCAATTACCACAACAAATTTTGTGATGATATTGGTTGTGAGTAATTTGTCGAGCTCACCACGTTATTTCTTTCTTTGTTTTAGTATTTTCTGGAGCTTGTTACCACGAAGTTGGCTGTGAGAGATCTAATATTCTGTTGCTATCAGAATAAACAGCTGGTTGGAGCTAAAAAGTGACAGTTTGTGTCTGAGACACAACTGCTACACTGCACAGAGAATACTTGTTAGTAGGGTTGTTTCATTGTTGGTTTTGGTCTTTTCATGAAATTTGTTGACAAAAACTTAAACATAATGGGGGACTGCTTCAGTTCAGTTTAAATTTAGTCTACTTTTGACAGACAGAGGCCCAAGAGTTTAAACCCTGGATTCCAAAATCATTACTATGAAAAGAAATCACTTCCTGACTTTATGACAACAGAGATTGTAACTTTGACTTACTAATGTGACACTACTACAGTTATGGATGCTGACTGGCTTATGTGAACTTCCTCTACAGGTTCTTCTACAGGTTATTCATGCCTGATAAATTTCATTTTCCTCTCCTTTTACCTTTTTCTGTCTGTGACTAAAAGGCTAAACTATTCCTGGGTGCCATACTGATGTCAGCAGCTATGATTATTATCATCATTACAGCTACATTAATACCCTTTTGCCCCTTTTTTCCCTCCACAGCAACCATTATCTATGGTTTTAATGCCTTTCTCTGTCTCTCTATGATTTGTCTATCTGTCCTCTGAGTAAAGCCATCTATCTTCCTAACACCACTTCTTTTTCTTCCCTTGTCTTTACTATCTTCATCCTCAGGTGTTCCCATATCTCCTCTTGTCTGGATTCCCCTTCTCTTCCTCTTTTCCCATATCCCACCCCGTATTTCTGTTCTATTTTCATAACGAGGTGCTACCATGTCTCCTCTCTCCTTCTTGTTGTGATGTCACTCTTTTCTCTCCCCTGTCTGTTCTATCTCTTTTCTCTCTCATCTTGAGCTGGTGAAACAAACAGAGAACAGGCTTTGCTGTGGCTCCAGTTCCCAGGCCCCACGGTCTGTCTATGTGCGTTTGTGCGTGTAGGTTTCCAAGGTTACCCTTCCAGGCTCTGTGGTGATAATGGCTGAGGGTGAGGCAGAGTCAGGACTGTGTGCGATTGGCCTCTTCTCACACACACAAACACAAGTGCATACACACATCAAAGAGCTTGGAGCAAGACTGGAGACAGAACGCAAACTTGAGCTTCCTTGTATTCACATGCTGCCGGGGGGATTAGAGACATCCTGGCTCCCACTGAGAGTGGCCTCAAATTTCAGGACTCAGTGGCTGGTTTTTGGGGATATTTTTGTAAATCTAAAAATGCCCTTGCATCATCCAGAGCCTAATATATAGAACAGCCTAACAGAAAAAAATGTTATACAAAGTTTCTCAAACAATGTTAGTACATTTTACACCTCTCATTAACATGCACATGATCAGATGACTGTAGTTATGATCCTTTGATGGAAGCAGGCGTTGTGACCTTGACACTCAGCTGCTACAGTGGAGCTGCTCACTGTGATTACACTGGGCGAGCTCCAAGGTTTGAATGTGTTTGACTGCGTGAATGCGAAGCAGAGTGTTGGCAAAAAAAGACCATGTGTGCTACATCAAAATAACAGATAAAAAGGTTAAAACATATTTTGACACATGAAAAAAAACAATCAAATGCAAATGTGCCTCTAATCTGCATACTGCAGCTATGCCAACAAAGTAATGTGCATGGATACAACCAGGGAGACTGCCAAAATAAAATAAAATAAAAATAAACGTTATGACAGAATGCACCGTATGAATGATAACAAAATATTGGAATAGATTTTCTCAGTTGGAATGTCTTGTCTATGAGAGATAGAAGTTGATTTAAACTAATAGTTACATTTCAATTCAAACTGCTTTTCATATGTAGTAAGATTAATAACAATCACATGTTACTTTTCATCTATATTTTATTGTAAATGAAATATAAATGATTGATGAGAAGCCATATCAAGTGTCTTTACAAACAGACACATGATTAATCATCTGTTAATGAAAAAAAACTGTGCTGATAAACAAGAGCACTCCTTTATTCGAATGAGAACAAGGTGCAAACCTCTGCGATCCATCTCAAACATTCATATAATGTAACTTAATGACATTAATGACACTACCTATTAAAAGTAAACAAGACAGCCAAGCTAGCGGCTCTGTGGGGTGATTTGAGCTACATCACAATGATAATGCTTGCATGCTAATGTTTAGCAGGTATAATGTTTAGAATGATTACCATCTTAGTTTAGCGTGTTCACATGCTAACATTTGCAAATTAGCACTAAACTCATTAGTTTTAGTTTTGCAAGTATTTAGTCATTTTTGAGATATTTCAGTCTGGACCAAAGAGGTGGACTGACCGACTGACCAACAGTAGCTATCCTTAGAGTCATGCTGCTAGAATGGCTTAAAAGACACACAAGTGATTCCAACAACTTCAGCATTTTACTGCTCCTGGGAAGTTGGCTCAGAATCGTAATCTGATCGTAAAACTTCCAAAACCTGAAGCTGCATGTTTGCTAACTTGCATAATTGTTCCATCCTGGTCTCATATTTCTCTTGAAATTCATTACTCTTTGAGGATTTCCCCTGAGGATATTGGACGGTCTTGCCTTAGGCACCAGCAAATATCAGAGCTACCAGTGGTCTGATGCTCTGGTAGAGTGTTACAACTCTATTTTTCTCTGAGAAATGTAATCATTTATCGCTGGAAGAAACATGTATTTTACAGCACCAGGAAAGGTGTTATATAAATGAACTTGTACTTGCTTACTTTACTTTCAACTCAGGAGTGAGCACCTTAGGTTCTAATTCAAAAGTAAAGGTAAAAGAGGTTAAGAGATTGGCCACACTTTACATAAAATGGTAGCAACAATGAATGCATACAGACTAGGCCGTGTGACGTCGTTCGACCATGTATAAAGTGTATAAAGTATAAAGGCAAAAATGTTCAAACCCTGCCTTCTTTAACATCTCCACGCACCTGGCCACCTGCTGTGTAAAGTGGGCATGATTGATGGATTGTCTGTTTTGCAAAATTGGTATCTTTGGGTGTCGCAGGCCTGTAATAAGCCCATGCTATCATTTAATTTTTTCGGCTGATAAAATCTAGCTGTCTCTTGCTAGTTTCTCCAACGTTACCTACCCTAGCTTTAAGTCTCAAAGTGAAGCTTACGTCAATTTACCTTAATTCCAACCCTCACCTTTAGTCTCAAACTAAATTTGCCTGCAACGTGACTGGCTTTACTCTGTGTGACAGTTTGATGAGCTCAAAGAATGACTGACTCTCTTTGAGTCTTTTGCACTAGGAGAGGGCAGAACCAGGACACACTAGAGATACTACGTCTCCGAACATGCCTGGGAGTACTTAGAGATTCTCTAGGAGAAAGGTTTTGAGGAAAAGGAAACAACTGGTCTCAATAGGCAGCTAGAAAAACGATGAATTTGCCAGTATCATCTTTTTTCCAAGCATAACTGTGGATGATGATAAAATCTCATCTGTGTGTGTTTTGAGTCCATGTAAGTGATGGAAGAAGAAAGTGTTTTTAAGGCCACTCACCATCAGACCACCTCATGGCGTCGTCCAGGTTTGGTGGCAGCCCCTTCCAAAGCGTGCTGTCTTTAGGGTAGCCCAGGTCCATGCGCCTCAGGTGGTCATCGTAGCGCCAGTAGTGGTTGTCCTTGAAGAAGTAGGTTTTGTCGTTGTGTAGCCAAACGAAGGCTGCATCCACGCCCTCCAAGGGTAGGCCAAAGTCACTGATTGGACGAGGGTAACCCTCTTCCACGTTATTGTCTTTAAATACCCAGTACTTTAGACCTGAAGAGGGTGGACATAGAAAATCTACCTAACAATCTATAGTTTTATACATAACACAGAGCAGTGTATGCACTTGAGTGATACATTTAAAAAGATGAGACCTGAAAGATATGTACAGGACAGTCTCTTGAAATAAAAAATATTCACACATATTTTTGCTACGCAGCCAATTTAGAACATTCTCTGCCAGTAAGGCTGTTTTACATTTTATATCAAATGTGAAACATGCCCTTGTTTCTGCACCCCTGTTTTTTAAAATTAAATTTATAACTCTTCTGCCCTCTCACAGAGAGAGAGAGAGAGAAAAAAGTCACAATTTCCTTCAAAGTCCCAGCCACACTGTAAGAAAGGTGTGTACTGTCTCTTTTCATCTTGCCTCTTTATAGCATGGATGAATCACATTTTAAAAAGTCTGCAGTTTAAACATTTTTTTGGACGCACTGTCACTTAAAATGCAGTATGTACTAGACTCTGTGTATTAAGCATAGTGTATTTGAGCTATCAAATTGTACCTTTGAAAAATACTATTTTGTGGTCCCCAGGCCTCTCATACACAGCATCCACACTGTCCAAATTGGTTGGGAGGCCCCTCCAGAAGCGATGGATCTGAGCGGGACGAAGAGACACCAGGTGCTTCTCTCTTGTCAGTCGCCAGAAGTACTTTCCTACAATGACAGTACAGTTTGGAGTTAGGAGGATCAGCACTATTCAGGATGCTAATAACAAATAATAATGACTCTGGTGGCCATTATAATTAGTTATTTTTTATGCATTCCCTAAGGGGAAACTTGCAACAGTGCAAATGTAAATGAATGTAATGAAGATAAACATGGTTCCTGTTATTATTTCCATGTTTGTGTAGAGATTTTATAACAGCAACTTGCACTGTGAATGTTAAAGTACATTTTCTTTTCTTTTTTTAAAGATTTTTTGCCTTTATTAGATAGGACCAGCTGAAGAGAGACAGGGGAGGGGGGAGAGAGAGGGGGGAAAGGGCCCAAGCTGGAATCGAACCCGACTGATGCCCTTAGCCTTAAGCTGGACCATCGCTGCCAACCCGACTTTTCATGGTTGATTAGTTGGGTTGTTTGAACTCTTTGACTTTTGTGTCCTGAGAAAGGCCTTAGCCTTGCAGTAGCATTTATTATTAATAATCAAAAGGCATGAACTTAGTTTCCTTTTCTCTGCAGTTTGTCTATTGTCATCTTTAGCAGAGTTTACCCATGTGGTGACATTTCAGAACATGCCCAAGGCTGACTGAAAATGAGAGTTCACCATTCTTTCAAAAAGCCATCCCATATGTTATAGGCTGATGATTGTATTCAAAGGGCAACATGATTGTAACGATGATGGATAAACTTTTATTGCCATCTTTTGTAAGTTATATAAAAGATTAAAAAGGTTAAAAAAGCATACTTTGCTAACACTTCTGCTGCTGAAGGTATGTGAGTCTGTTTCTTGTTTCTGCTGGGGGTCATTCCTCCAGAGGGCAAGCATGAAAGCCTGATGTCATTTTTGGCCTACAGTCTCTCAGCAGGGCTCAACAGGCTCAGTCTACACTCCTTTCTCTCTCCTTCTTTAATTTGCTCTTCCTCTTTTTCCTTCCACTCATTTAGCTAATTTATTTTTATTTTTCCCACACAGCGCTGTAGCTATGCGTCTGTCTGTCTCCCTTTGTGACTCCATACCTTTGAAAAAGAAGGCCTCCCCTCGTATCTGGGCCACTGCATCAAAGTGACTGGTGCATCTGTCTGGGGCATCTCGCGCCAGCCTGAGAGAGATATGAAGAAAGTAGGGGGAGAGATTGTAAAAAGAGGGAAAAAAGAACCTCTTATGTGAAACTAGACATTAACACTTATTACATATTTATGAAAGTGAAGATAAGTTTAATTGTTGCAAAATCCGTTAATACTTTCTTCAAATTAGATATGTGTTGATCCTTTTCAGGATCTTTTTATGCATCTAAATTTTGTTCACGCTTTTCTTGTCATCTGCTGCGTCAGGGTGCCTGTGCACGAATCAGTGAAACCAGGCTAAACAAAAGAGGAGATGCTATCAGGATGACAGGGTGAGGTCCCTAGGAGCATTTATTCCCGGGGGTTTTAAGTGATTTAAAGCACCGACGTGGCCGGCGTGCCAATGATGAAGCCATTAGCACCTCGGGCTGAGAGTGGGAGCCTGCCAGGCCTTATATTACCAACAAAGGTCTATTATAGCTCTATTCAGAGCTCTATTAACACTACACCACAGCCTAGTGGTCAGTACAGGTGCCCTTGTCAGGCCTAATCCATCTTTTTCACGCATCATGACCTGATGGAGTCAGAAGGAAATGATTAATGAATGCAGTGGAAGTCCAAAACTGGGGAGTAAAAGCTGGTTAATTATCCCACCACTGCCTGTTTAGCGGAGACATCCTTCTCAGTGCTGCCTTGTTTTGTTTGTCTTCTTTACTGTTGTGTGTGTGCATGCACGTGTGTGGTTTCTGAAACTAATTTGAATTGCAGACCTTCAGAATAAAGACATTTTTGTGAAGTCTTTTGTTGGAACTCTTGGGGGCTACTTTAAGGTTAGTACTTGGTGGTTTGGTTGTGTGTGTGTGAGCGTGTGTATGTACACTCAAAATACATAAATGGACAAAATTAAGTCTAATTATCCTTGATAATCTGAGAAACTACAGGCTGATAGCCGCCCAACATGCTTTAGGGAATTACTTAATTAGACGGACAGGCTCCCGAGCTCACTCTCGGCCTCTCAGCTAATTTGCTTTGTTGGCACCTCATGACTTCTTATCAAGCTCCAAAAAACTCTTTTTACAATAAATGTTGAGTATTCCTGCAATGATTCATTATAATGTCTCTTGTGGGAAGTGGGAAACAATTATGTGAAGGGAACCATCAGAAAAATAGAAATCTCTCCATAATGAGATCCAATACAGTAACCCTGCAATAAATACCACCTATGTGAGGCCTATTAAGAGTATAGTGTTCTTACGGATGTAGCTGAACTTCTATTATGGCCCTAACTTTAATACACATTTTTATGGCTGTGTAAACATGCCTAGTTAAGGAATTTATATCAGCTTGAAACAGGAAAACATAGCATACATTAAAAATGTTTATGTGATTTTTGCAGATGTTTATGTGCATGTCCACCTTTGCCAACTGAAGCCATAAGATGTATCAAAGAGCAGCACTTGTCTGATTTGTATTGACACTCCTCTCTGCTGCACTCCACTGGCCATTACAGCTCACTCAGCATCATGGAAAACACCAGCTTTCAACCAACAAAATTGCAACATTGGTGATGCAAGGGCACTGCATTTAATCTGGGCACAAAAGTAGGATCCTAGAGATAGAGACTGAGGGACTTCTGAAGAGGCTGAAGTGGATTTTTTAACAGTAACGCTAGAACAGTAGATTGTTTTTTGTTGCATGTGAAACATTACAAGTATTTTTACATTTACTTACAGAACAGTGGATCTGTTTTCAGGAAGGTCCAGCAGGACAGGAGGTTCAGCTGTCTGGGAGGGGTTGCCTGGTCGGTCTGTGTGGGACACAGAATCTCTGACACCTGAAAGGTCAAATGTCAACTCAAATGAATATACAACATATGTAACAACATTCTTTTGATTCTTAGTTATTTGCTCTACTCCTGTTGTTTTGCAATGTTACTATTTTCCTATATTGTACCATAGTACATGGCACACACTGTGTTCACTCACATACTCCACTCCTCTTCATGTTCATCATTCTCTTTTCCTCATACTGCCATTTCCTTTATCAGTGAATGGTGTGATAAGGTCACATGTCATAACGAGGTCTATTAACTCCATCCATGTTTTCATTAAATCAATAACCTTGCTCTACAGAACTCATCAGTTTCTGCTTCCTGCATGAGGAGGCCTCTGTATCTTCACTTGGGTGAGCTGTCACCAGAAAACGGCTTTTTTCACCACTGCACCAGGAAACACATAATTACAGCAGAGGCTCATGAGTCATGGTCAGTGGAGTAACGGAAGATTCTGTGAATGCAGATATGGGTAAAGTACATCTCCACAATGTTTACTCACACAGACACATACACACTCTGATCCTTCACAGCACTGATCAGACATCGAGAAGAGGCAGAAAAAGTTTTGCTTGCTAGTATGACGCATCAAATAAACAGCTAATTTAGCCAGTACGCAGAGCAGCATGAATTTCATGTTCATAATGATATAATACTGTAGACAGAGATGGAAAGTCCAGTACATAATTACATAGGCTTAGTGGGGTGCAGAAAATTGGAGAACAGTATTTCCAAGTAGTTTGGAAATACTTGGAAAGGCTGACTGTAAAAAAATTCCCATAAATGTCATACATGCTGTTACTTCCATTTATAACATGCCCTTCATAGTTAGATGGCCACTTTGTTTCATTTCCGACAGCATCTTCCCCTGTATTAATCAATTACTGAAATACCATTTTTCATGCATGTGTGCTTTTTGTAACACTCGAGGCAGATTTCTTAATGGAAATTTCTGACGGAAATGCAACTAATTTCATTCCCCCCCCTTTTTCTCTTTCGCACACAACATACACATCCACAAATAGTAAGTTAACTACATGTTCCCTCGTACCGTAGAGTTGCCAGACGCGGACCTTGTCTTCATAGGGTAGGTCGTATTTCAGAGGGTCTCCTACAGGACCCTGGTAGTACGGTCTCATGATGGACTCCATGGCTGAGGTGTGGACCAGGCCGATAGCATGACCAAACTCATGGACTGCAACCGCAAACAGATCCATCCCATGAGAGTCTGAAGGAGACGGAGAAAAAGATAATGATAATAAGAGTTTATATCATGGTGGTAAAACATGATAAGAAAATGCACAAATGACAAGAAAGGGAAAGTAAAACTCTGTACAAACACAATCCAAAGGAGTGCAAATGAAACTGTATGAAGCTGTGGCAACTTCTTAATTTTATTTTAAAATACAGAAGTCCGACATTTCTATTAATTCTCCATTCAACAGTATGGATTATGGTCAAACATGTTGAATGTATTGTTCAATATACTGTGAGTTTGTGTATGAACAGGGCATGAAAGGCATTTGGTAAATGACTTTGGTAAAACCCAGTGGCAACAGTCGTCAATGTGACCTTTCCACTATAAGTCTGTAAATTGACCCAGTCAAACCCCTTCTCAGGTATTTTATCCTTTTTCAACTTATCTGCTTAAGCTGCAAGTTACTAGGCATGACAGACAGATCAGGAAGCTTTGAGTGCTGCTAGGCGTGTGGTGTAGTGAGATAACTACGCCTGAGTCCCTGGGCTGGCAATCAAAACCTGAGTGCGCAAAGACACCTGCAGGCTATTAAAGCAACTTTCACTCGATGTTCAGCTAAAAAAAGAAAAGAAAAAGCCTCCCAAATTCTTTGTCGGACTCTGTGAAGCAAGACAACACCTGGGGCTTGAAAATTTAGATTTGCAAAAATATGGAGAGCTAGCATGTCGAGCCAAGCTAGCTTAGAGTTCCTTGGTGGCTAGGCTCATTCAGTTAACCTAAGGTTGGCCTCGGCTTGGGACATGCACTCGTGCTTACAGTACCCAAGTGGGGTATTCAGAAGGCAAATGCCAACTCTAATCTACAGGAGCACATGGTGCGGTGAGGAAAGGTGGACAAAAGGAGGGATAGAAAGAGAAAGAACAGGGGCTCAAACAGAGTATGTACCATGTCATCATATTTGCGGTCCATGTGGGACTGACAGAATAAATGTAATGCCTGTGGACAAAATAGGAGCGGAGAGAATTGGGTGGATGAACCAGATTCATTTAGGAAGGCAGAGAGAGATAGAGAGACAGAGAAGACTTTTGTGGAGCTCTACAGAAAATTGAATACAGAATACTGAATATTGTTCTGTTGGATTTGCCAGTGAATCATTATAGCTTTTATCAACCCAAATGTTTTCTTTGCATAATGCTGAAGATGGGAATTAAGGGATTCATTCAGAACTCCTGGTCTCCTGGATTGCACCAGCTACTCGCAAATCCTTTACTCGGTTCTTAGTAACTAAGCTGGTTTCAAACAAGTGATTTACTGAGTTGCACCTTTAAAAGTTTAGAAATGTCTTAACTAGTAAAGACTTAAGTAATGTGTAAATCAATTAGGAAACATCGGTAGCACCATCCAATCAAAAGCAATCAAATCTGTAAACAGGAAGTCACTGTAGCATCACAAGCTGTAGCATTACTTCCAAAAATTACATTTGAAGAGGGGGCAGACAATAAATAAAACTTTAATGACAATCCTTTGCAAATGTAGGTATTGCTGTGTTTTATTTATATATGAATACATGGACAAATATATGTTTCATAGTAGTGTTCATGAAGTTTTAGAATGAGTGGGAAATAGTCAATGATGCTAACTTATCTGATGTAAGTTGGTAATTAAGCAAAACATTATTGGCATAAAGTTTTGTAATTTCAGGTATGTTTTAACTATTTTTGTGAAATTTAATTTAAAATCTTATGTTACACATGATCTCTTTTTCTCTTTAGTCTAAACGTGTCATATATTAGCAAGCTAATGCTAGCTTTGTCAGCTGGTTTGTTAGCTACGCAACAGTTACACCTGGAAGTTACAGGGTTTAAATATTTAGTAACAAATAATCTCTACGTAAGAACTAATTTGTGCTGTGCTAACTAATTTTAATTCATTGTAAATCTCAATAAACACTTACTTTATAATTAACTTGCGAGCTGGTGCAACCGTCTCTTTGTCTCTCAATACTGTGATCACTGAATTTCCAACAGTCAGGACATGACATGATGAGAAACAAAACAAAATCCTGAATCAATACAACAAGACACAACTTGGTGGAAAGACATTAATCTTAAGGCTTCAAGTTCCTAGAAAGTACAGTCTTCCTTTGGGGTCGCTATAACTCAATCACCAAGAAGGCTCATCAGGGCACTACAGCTGAGGACATACAGCTCATCAATGACAGTTTTGTGGCCCACAGCCAACATCCAGTCCACCATTACGCAGAACATTTCTCTCTGGTTTGGGCCACACAGGATAAGACCAGACCGAACAAATAATTGAGTAACCAGGGAGCATTGCCAACAACCTCCCCAACCTCTGCTACTCCAGGCCCAGGAAGCTTGCATCCAAAATCATTACCAACTTCTTCCATGCACATTGTCCAAACTCTCCTTTCCAGGAAGCATCATTCTCATGACAACTGGAGCCAAAGCAGCCAGACACAAGAACAGCTTTGTTCCCTCACTCATCACCCAGTGCTCCACATCAATATATCTGCTTTCCCCAAAACTGGTAAACAGAATAGACAACAGCACCATAATGAACAATAGCAAAGTCTCTATGCCAAAAAAACCTCTACAGCTAGTTATCTTCCCCCATTGTCCTTGATCAATTACTTAATACTTGCATTACACACTACGTTTCCTCACAAACAATGGAGGTCTAGAGTTGGTGGTGGTGCTTGTTACTGTCTATCTCCTCAGCATAATATTCTGTCTTGGGTTATGTTTTATGTTGTTGCATGTTGTAATAAATCATTTTGTTCTGCGATCAAACTTCTTCTAATTGCACTGCAATATATTTCTACTAATTTCTAGTCTGGAGCCCAGTGCAGTATCCTCTAAAGTTGTATTTCTGTTTATTATTGTTATTATAACTATGAAATCTACTACTGGTACAATTTCATCTGTGGTAAAGATATCTTGCCCCTCAGTCCTCCCTCTGCCTCTCTATTCGAATGACAAGGACAACGTTTATTAGCCTATAAGTATACCAGAAAGTTAATGAGAGATTGGCAAAATGCAAACAGAATAATGGGTCTGGAACAACCTTGTGTAACACTCAGTTAATCAATTTATGTTGTGGTTGCCTCATTCCTCTTTAGCTCTGTCAAAATTAAACTGACAATGATATACTGAGGTAAACATTCAACGCGCCTTAAAAGCCTCCTCCCAGGTTCTCCAAAACAAACAAAAAACACATGTTATAGAAAGGCAAGAGTTTCTCCATGTTGTATATATCTTACAACACTTAAGTTGAAAGGTTGAACTGGCTGTGGACCCACAAGTCGGATCTTGTGTCACATCTCATACAGTATGTTGAAATTATCTTGTTTATATAGACCTTCCGGTGCTCCAGGTACGCATCATTTGTTGTGCAATGAATACGGCGCAGTCAAGTGCACCCTTTATTGTGATACAGTATGATGTAAACCACTCTGGTCTCCAGTACTTGGCTTAGCTTAAACAAGAACAATTGATGGAAAGAAGCAGGTAGCCCAAAGGTGAGTTTTTACATTTGTTGTAAGTCATTGGAATGCTGTGGCCTTACAGTGCCTTTGATTGTGTTTATTTATCTTAATTGTTAAAATGCATATTGGTTTTTCAACTGTCACTTGCCATTGCCAGTGTCACAGTTTTCCTATTATTTCAGGTTAATGAATGCAACACTTGAACTAACAATCAACAGTGTCCCACTCAAAATGACTGTAAATGCATAAAAACCCGAAGTGTACCAAGTTGACTGGGGCATCTGGTCGCCCTAATATATGTGTGTATGCCACATTATCTGATAAGAAGGTTTATATGAATAATATTGTAGTAGCATTAAACTGTCCAATCCGCCTACCATTGTCTTGTTTATAAGTGTTTCTTCTCTTTCTCCGAGGAACACATCCTCACAGAGACATAAACAGCACACACAAGGATGCATGCACACAACAGTGGCACACACAAACAGAAAAAAATTGAATGTCATGAAAAACTCACCCGCTTAATGACGCTTTTGTTTTAGTCAGGGTAATCAGTTTGCAGAAGCAGATTGCTGGCAGAGTGATAATTAATAGAAGCAATCTGTTGCCTGTCAAAGAAAATACAGCTCTTCCAGACCTGCACTTATTTGATCTCGCCGAGATTCGGCCTTTTACAACTCCTAATGGACGGCGGAACCATCAATCACACAGCAGGGGTGAACTGGTCCGCTAAATGCGGTGCCTAATATTCCACTATTCAGCATCATCATACACATTAGGAGATGGCCTTAGTGGACCCAGCTTTAGGGTCCCACTGTGAACAATGCACCGGGAGATGGGGAAGGGCATTAGCAAAGGCAATTACTTAGCTACGAATTTGTCTGATAAGGCTCATTTTTCTAAATACGATTACTTAGCTCTACAATCTGCTGAAGCACCAACATTCACTTTTTACCTTCTGGGCTGACCTAACAAGTTTACATCTTCTCAAGGGATTACCATGCTTTTGAAAAAGTTGCTAAAAACAACAATATATTAATCTGATTGCTCTGTGAAAGCAGAGCTAATCTGGGCAGGACCCAACGTCTTACAAGCAGAACAATACGTAAAAGCAGTGATACTGACATCAGCTAAACAATACCTTAGAGACAAGCTGATGATGCTGGAGGAGGTTGTTATGAGACGGCAGCAAGGTGGGGCTGGCGGAGTGTGACTTGAAAGAAATTAAGAGTTGTTTAATTAACTTTTTTCCCTCTGCCTCAGTGCGTCAGTCTGGCAGCCTCAGAGTGGTAGAGAAGGCAAACTAAACAAAGCATTATAATCCAGAGGTGAGCTGAACTTCACTCCAACACCACAGAAGAGGAGATAATTCTACCTGTTTTTAGAAGATTTAACAGTTAAAAATAGGAGTCTGTGCTTGCTTTACAGATGAAAAAGTTTGATGCAATGGATGCGATTTCACCCTTGAGGGGATTCATCACAGTGGAAGAAAGACGTATCCTTGAAAGGCAGTGGTGGAATAAGTATTCAGATCTTATACTTAAGTAAAAGTAGCAATACTACAGTGTAAACTGTACTGCATTCAGAATCTTACTCAAGTAAAAGCACAAAAGTATTAGCATCAAAATATAGTTAAAGTACCAAAAGCAAAAGTACTCATTGTGCGGAAAGGCCTATTATTGAATCATATACATTATATTACTGGATTATTATTATTGATGCCTTACTTCATCACTTTAATGTTGCAGCTGGTAAAGGTGGAGCTCATTTCAACTACTTTATATACTGCTGGGTAGCTTAATCCATAATAATATATCATAATGTATTAGTTGATTTACATTCATATTAATATATTATACATTAATATTATATTAATATATGGTATTATACATTAATATTATATTAATACATTAATATTAATAATCGGAATCTGCAAAGTAACTAGTAACTAAAGTCAAGTCATCAAATAAATGTAGTGGAGTAAAAAGCACAATAGTTGCCTCCAAAATGTAGTGGAGTAGAAGTATATAAGTAGCATAAAATGGAAATATTCAAGTAAAGTACAAGTACCTCAAAACTGTACTTAAGTACAGTACTTAAGTGAATGTACTTAGTTACATTCAACCACTGTTGAAAGTTATGATGATTCACAGAATCGATCTACATTTTTACTTTCTCCCACATCGAAGGCCACTTTACCATACTAACACAATGGGTACCATCATCCTTCAGTCTCTCTGAATTATTTATGGCTAGAAAAATCAACATCTTCTTTAAAATTAGCACTTAAAAACATATTTAGGGCAATAACTTTGCTGTTTATACTGTTCTTAGGTTTAGTTTGAGCTATTTTACGGGTTTATTCTTCTGTATAAATGTCTTTAATACAATTTTTTCTGCAGCTCAGTGGCTGTTAGCACCTGTGAATAACGGTCTTTTGGAAAGCACTTTGATTGAGGCAGACTCTGCTGACACAGAGGAATAAATTACAGTCATATAGACAAGGTCACAACTTTGACCCCTCCCCTGCCCTGCTGCCATTAACCAAACTTACATCTATGCAGCTGTTAGTGCATAGATGTATGCACATACACACATTCAAACACACACTCAGGCTACACTACAGCATCCCCTGCTTGTCCTGCCACTGTTGCGGCCTGGTGGGAGGTCTAATTGGAGCAGATTGAGCTGCTGTGCTGTAACATATGGCTCACAGCCCTGACAGCGCAAAACAAAAGAGGGAGATCCATGCAGGTCCTGACCCCATCACAGACTCACCAGCTGGGGTAGACAGCCTCTCTCTCACACACACACACACACACACACACACACACCCTCTAAGCTGAGGTTTAATCTAAAACATGAGGTCAAAATGCACCATTGGATCTTTCTATAGACCTTTCTTGTGGACAACAGACAACAAAATGAAACCATGTTAACCTGGCAGTAGGTCACTATATGACACAAAATGCCAAATCAATTTCAGACTCAAGATCTGTGATATTTGCGATAGAAATTGAGCTTTTAAATTCACAAAATATTTGTTGTTTTCTGCTGTGAAGACTACCACATTCTTACTAATGAAGAAAGCTAAATTATTCCATGAACACCTAGGTTGTCTGATCCTAATTCCACTTTTATAAATCCAATATTCCTTTCAGCTGACAGCTAGCTGAGAGATGCAATGTCAAACAGAGTCATTCAGGGAGAACTAAATGCTAAATCAAATTCATCCTTCAGATCTGTGATATCAGACAAGCGACTGAACTTTTTGTCTCACAAAGTATTAGCTCTTTTTGCAACAGAGTTGAAATTTTGGTCCTGCTTATTGTCTATGACAAGCAAATAACTCTCTGTACAATAAATGACAACGTGGTGAAAAACATCAGAGCTCCTGATAGTATAAGAAAAATCACAGCAGTACTGTGACAACCAATCACATTAAACCAAAAGCAGAATGATGTTGGTATTTTTGGTGTGTAAAATCATATAAAGTAACCTAAAATACTTATAACTAACTAACTAACTAACTAACTAACTAACTAACTAACTAACTAACTAACTAACTAATATTCTATGACATCCAAATACTACAATTGCAAGATTACAATTTCCATACACATTCCTATGGATAACAGGATTGATAAAATGCAACAATGTAAAATGAAAATTGTGTTAAATTCACCCTGGGAATAGCCCACAAATGGCAACTTTTTCAGAATGCAGCAGCATCCAATAAAGCACTGGTGCTTAGTGTGCATGTACTGTAACTGAGCTCTGTTTCTTACAGTGCATTGCACAAGATAATGTACACATAACTCTGAATATCACACAGTGTATAGGCTTACTGTCATTGCATCTGTGTGGCAAAATCACTCATATTGTCATATTGTGCTGCTGATTCATAGAATGCTGCTTGCTTGCAGATTTCTCTCTGTTTTGTTCCAAGCTTTGGAAGAGGTATTTATGTCAGGTTTTGTCATAAATTCATATTCCATTCAGGAATTACTGTATTTGGGATATCTGAGGGTGAGGTGAGAAAGAGGTGTACTTAGAAATAGGTATAAGCTGCCAAGTCGTGCAATTCTTTTTCTCTTGGAAGGAAAAAGGCCTCACTTGGTATCAGAGGAGGAGTAATGGCTTCCCCACATATCACAAACTTTTGGCAACCCTTCATCTCTTGGCTTTGGGGACTTTTCAGCAGATGGTGGTTTATATACAGCATGGCGGTAACAATTACTCTCGCCCTGCTTAGGTACTATTTGTAATTGTATAATACCGACATCAACTGCCCACAAACACGGGATATAATTAGAAAAAATTAAGTTAATTTCTTTATTTTTTACATTGCATTCTTTACATTGCATCCGCCTAACTGCAGCTGGACTCCTCTGACTGACAGGTGATAATAAAACATTTTCGTGGGTCTTTACTGTGAGAGAAAACCAATCATTTAAAATCTTGCTTTAACAACCCTTTTGCTCATTTGTTTATCTTATCAGCCTATGTGTGTCATGTCAAAATTACAAAAAAACATATGTCAATATCCATATTAGCCTAGTGCTAAATTAACTCACTCAGGATTGCACCCTCAGGGCACTTGTCTAGCAAAACTTTGCTTTATCTCCCCACCTGACACAGCCTGGTATCATTTTGCTCCACAATGCTGCATGTTATTTCTTTTTTGTAAACTGGGATTGATGGACCAATTTATAGAACTGTAGCTTCCGTTCACAGTCTATGTTTTGGACTTAATTTCACTTAATCCATAATCTTCATGACAGTGTCACAGCGTGATTTTGAAGCCTTTGTTGCACTGTAATTAAACAACAGCTACTAGGTTTTAGACTGGTTAGACCTAGTAAAGTTCTAGAGCTGAGCACATCTCCCTTCAACTTCACTGGTAAGTGTACCTTGAGTTGGGATTGTTGTGTCATATTGTTATTTCCAAGGTCAAATGAACGTTCATGCTTAACTTCACTGGCTTTTTTTAACCTAGTTTAGAAATCTGTGAGAGACGTTTTAGCCAAATATTTCTCACATCATCTCTACCTTTCTTCTTATCACCATCGCCTCTCTCCTCTGTTGTCCATCCATCTTTCAAAAAGAAGGGATGAATGGAGGTACTGAGCAGAGGAGAGAGGAAGGTCATTTTAAGTTCAGTCATCCAGATGAAAGGAAGACTAAAGAAAGCAAGTCAGAGAAAAGGAGAGTTAATGATTTATGCTGTCATTCGTGTGACCGCACTGAGACAGCCTCTGCCTGACGATGTATTCAGTGTGACTAGATCACTCCATCCGCTCATTTCATCCGGATGAGTGGACTTATAATGCTCCCCTACCCATTCCTGCTTGCCACCTCCCTCCCTCCCTTTTTAAAAAAAAGTAAAGGACAGCTGGGAGAAATGAGGGTGATGCTGAGTGACAAGACCGCCGAGGTTCTTATCAGAACGTGACTATTTGGTCACATTTTGAAAAAATGGTCCTGTTATGTCACCAATAATTTCATTTGCACCAGAGTGAACACATGCAGCAAAGGCTCTGGAATTCACACAGACAGTTTAGCAGAAGTGCAAAGAGGAGGCGAATGATAATGTTTGTAGAGAGGATAGATATTGTATTGTGAGTGAGTGAATGTATGAAAGAGTGAATGACTCTGTGAATATGTGGAGGTTACTTTCTAAAGACAAAACAACAAAGCACTGTCTTGTGTTTTCCAGGGCTGTCTAAGAATAACGAATATTTCTAATATAAGCTCGTCTATTTTTGATTGGCAGAGCTGATTGAATTCCATTTGGAGCCACTGTCATCCTGTCCTCATTTTAAACTCGCAGATCTCCCTCAGCGGGTAATCAAGCCCTTTGAAAACTGTTTGATGAAAGAAAGATCACTGGCCAGATCATTTAGGATAACATTGCATAAACCAATCTATTAGCCCACACAGCTCAAAGCAGAAATAAACTGAATGAATATGTTTCACTGGAATGGACTTAATAATGCAGATGATTTTGATTTTTTGTCGAGGTTATGAGATTTCTACAACTGAGACTTCTCCCTTCACCTCATTACAGTAGGATAATTGAATTTTATTTTGAATCTCAACAGTTGGGCTGCAACTAATGAATATTTATGTATCTATCAATTATTTTTTCAATCAATCATTTCAATCATTTAGTCACTGAAATGCAAAATGAATATGAAAAATTCCTATAACTAGCTTTGAGAGCCCATGGTGAATCGCTGCTTATGTCAGACCAACAGTCCAAGACCCAGTTTACTTTAACAACAAAATGAGTTAAGCAGCAAATCCTCACATTTGAGTAACTGGAAACAGGCAATGTTGGGCATTTTTGATTTAAGAGCTTAAGTGATTAATCGATTAATTTTCTGTCAGCATTTCAGCATTAGTACTCACCAGTGACTTTGCTTTGAAAAACAATGTCCCAGTTACTCAGGGTAATGCACAGATCTCGCTGCCAACAATCTTCACTATTTCGTAAACATTTTAGGATGTCAGCATGAACACAACATTGCAATTAGTTGAATCACGAAGGTGTAAAGCAATAAAGGGCTGTACTACAGTAACAAATAGAACAGTGGTTCCCAACCAGGGTTACCCCCCCATACTTCTGCAGTTGCCAGGGAGTATGTGGAAAGCTCAATTAATTAACTCAGCAGAAAATAAACAGCAAAATAGGATTACAAATCAGCGATGATGCTGATCTTTAGAAACTTAACAATAACCAGTAAGCTGCCCATCAACCTGTCAATTGAAGCACATTACACCATGTGTTGCAATTGTGAGTGTGTGAAAACTAGTTAGCAAGGGAGCAAAGAAGTTGAAATATGGCTAATAGTAATGGATACACTGTTGAAAACAGTTAGCTAAAAGTAATGTTTAAATGTTTAAAACAGTTAGCTAAAAGTAATGGATAAATGTTTGAAACAGTTAGCTAAAAGTAATGGATAAATGGTTGAAATAAATAGCTAAAAGTAAGAGATAAATGGTTACAATAGTTAGCTAAAAGTGTATGGATAAACAGTTGAAATAATTAGCTAAAAGTAATGAATAAAACTGTTGAAATAGTCCCTGATTTAAGTCAGTCCTAATTAGCTTTAAACTCTTACGCATTAAGTAATGGCGAATCAAATTCTCTTTTAAAGGATATAAAGAGCCTAGCTGGAAAATAGTCTATTTCATTCTGTGCTGCTTTTACCAAATGTATGTTACACATACACTGGGTTTTAATATAGCAGATTGCAACATTCATCACCTGGAGATCTGAAGGTCCAGGCCTCATCATCATCAAAGTGTGTATCCCCAGCTGTGAACCTCTCTCCGGGGAAAAACGCGTGCGCCACGGTGCCCCCTGGTCCGTCAAAGGGATATCCATCATTGTGGTCGGCCTTAGTGAAGTCGATTTGAATGTCTGCATCACTTCCTGCCACCTCATGGAAGTTCAGTGGTGCAATGTCACTCCAGACCTTTAATGCGTAGTACATCAGGGCTCGAACAGTGTCCCTGCCCAGTAAGGCCGAATCCTTAGGGAAAGTCCTCACTCTGAGAGAGAAAATGGAGAGAGGGAATATATTACATACAAGAAGGAGAGAGAAGAGGGGGTAAAGAGAAGGAAAAGAAGGGCATGGGAGAGCTGAGAGGACAAGAAAGGAGATGAGAGAAGCGGTGGCTGATGAAAGTGGATGGGAGACTTGACAGAAGAACAAAGTAAAGGTGGATACAAGAGAGGAGAGCTGGGCAAAATGAGAGGAGAAAAATGATGATGGATAAGAAACAAGAGGAGGAGAAAAGTTAAATTAAAGAAGGAAAGGGTAAGAAAGGTAAAATCTGTGGGAGGAGACAAGAGAAGAAGAGGAGTATGTCAAGTGTAAGGGTGACAGACATGAACATGAAGACGGAAGACAAGAAATGTAAAAGTGGCACTGAGCACTGGAGACAGAAAGGAAAAAGGAAACAGGAGGAGTTGGTATATTGTAGATACTGGGAGGAGAAGTGCAAGATGGAGAGATAACTCTGAATTACATAAAAGCACAAAAGCATAATGGTCAACTACACAATGTTTGCCACTGGGACTCACCTGCACAAAAACAAAAATTTCTGTTTGAATATTTCATGTGATTCCATTGGTTTTTGTATTTCATGGTTAGCTGCTCCTGCTGCTCACATATACTGATAATAAGTTGAGAATACAGTGTGCATTTGAAGACATTATGGCATCAGATTTCAGGAACAACTCATCAGCTTTTTCATTTAATCAGTGTTCAACAGTAGGATGGGCTCTTAGCCTGGAGGGAGTACTGTCTTGTTTTACTGCCAAAACCAGCATACAAGCCTGTTCGAAATCAGTTAAAAATGAACAAAGTGGTGTACTGATGGAGCTGCCTTTTTTCATCATCACAATATTGAAATAAACATTGAAGGTACTTTATAGTACAGGAAATGCCCAGTTTCAAATAACTTCCTTCCACTAACATCCTATTCAATGTGTATACTAACATATCGCAGGTGTTCAGGGTTATCCAGGTATCATTTCATACTAGGCTTCACTCCATGTTTTGGACTGGATTTTATTGACAATCCTGACCTCTTTTTCTAGTGTCGTGACTTGCATGAAATGAGACAAGACTGTAGCTCAATCCAAAAAAACAAGGACAAACATGGATATTGATTCACATATTGACTGCGATAGACAGACCTGGGGGTTTACTTCAAAGTAAGATGTCCCCCACATAACAACTGAATTCAAGACAACCTCTGGAGAACACCAATTCTAGTATGTACCTGCACCAAAACAAGAATGACCATCTGCCAAACCACCTGCGTTTGTCATTTATGCTGCAATTTGCAATGAAGAGGCAAATGTGGGTGAAATGGTGAATGGAGAGATGTTTAGTAAGAAACAAGGACTGTAAACTCTGTAGGGGGAGGTGAAGGTGAGTGCACTTCAGCTGAGCTGTGACTTTTCAGTATTAGTGGATAAACCGGCTTATGAATTAATTCTCTCTTACTCAAGGATTACCACACTGTTTTTCTGTTTGGCTGGTGTTTTAATCCATTAAAAAAATATTTTTTTCTCCAGCACACATTTGCACACTTGATTTCAGCTGTAGAAAAATAATCTTAGTAGTATCGGCCAGTTCCTACAAAGCATGAGATCAGAATACTTCAATATCACACACTATATGATTTTATCTCTAAACTGCCCAACTTGGTCTAAATTCAGTGCTTCTCAAACTGGGGTGGGTGGGTGGGGGCAGAGAGCCAGTGCAGGGGGGCATAATGAGTGGGACATAAAATGTGGAGCAAAGCTAAAGTTGAATGAATCTGCTTCATTAAGGAACAATGACCAAAAAAGAGTGCTCTGATGCTAGCAAGGCCATTAAGATTCAGTGAATGTTTTTTTCCGCTGGGGGCATGACGGAAAAGGTTTGAGAACCACTGGTGTAATGAGTCTTAGAATCCTTACAATTTTCATTAAAGCGAGGGATTCACAGGAAGCAATGCATGTTTTAAATATTGTACAGAGTAAATGAACACGAAGGAGCAGCCGGGAGACAGGCTGCACACCTCCAACACCTCAGCAAGGTAACAAACTACTTTCACTGTGCCCTGCTGTTGTGTGGACATTCACACTGTGTGCAGCATGAAATCAGATCTCAGGCTGCTTATGGTATGATGGAAAAAGGCTGTGATGTAAACAGATACACCACTTGTATTTCTGACAAAGTAGCTGCTCAATGAGTGTTTGCTGTAGTATTAAACCACACTTGCTGTTAACACCAGTAACCACCAGGACTGAAATCTTATTATTCTAACTTCAAACCCAAAATGACAGTATAATAGTTGTAATGCATGCCCACCCCTCCCCTTTACAGAGCATATACAAATCTAACTCCACAACAATAATACCACAAAAACCTCATTATGTTTGATCAGTTTAGACAAGCTGCACTAGCTATGGGACTGTCAAACTCAGACTGTGCCAATCATGGTAAACATTTAGGTCACAAAAAATCTTGTTCATAAAAAATGCCCTTTGTCATTCCCATTTCTTCTTTTGTCAAATCTGGCATCTTGACAGCAAGTTTCTGTCAAACAAATCATTTGTTTGACACTTGTTTCAATACTTGAATTCTTCATGATTAAGGGCTTCTTGCTGAAGACTGGTGACTCATCCCCCTGACTGAAGCTTCCCCCCCACAGTTTCTTTGCTCTTTTACCAGCCTAGGATCTCTGGTAATGGTGTAGGTACAGCAGCAGTTCATAATGATGGTTTCAAAGGTTTCAAATGTATCTTTCTTAGTTCTTTATCTTTCTCTTTGTTCTAGTTTTAAGACCATTGACATTGTTAAAAAATTGATCCCATATAAATGCAATATAAGCTGTAGATTCATCTAATATAACGCCATTTTCAAGGGATACTGGGCTGCTCATCACATATGACATCTTCTTGTTGATTTTAACATTTACTGTATGTCTGCTAGCCATTTCAAGCATTTCCCAGTGTGATTTGGACTTGTTTAATTTATTAATGACCATACCTAAAGACCACAGAGTCTGCGATGCTTTCAGCTTGGTGAAGGTGAGGGCAGAAGGATTTGTTTGTCCTGAGACTGGCTCTGTGAACCTGTACCCACCCTGTGACAGCTTATCACAGGGGTTTGAAAGTAAATGCTTACCCTCCACAAACACCTCAGCTACTTAGAAGTTGTAATTCAAGTGAGGCTGGATGGCTGTGTGTCAGAGAGAAACAGAGTGCACTGCCGTTGTAAGCAGGGCTATAGCCAGGATTTTAGAAATACTGAGGTCATGAGTCCTAGCTCCACTAGGGAGGTTCAGGGGAATGTCCCCCCGAGAAAATTTTGAAGACTATAGTATAAATCTATGTATTTTAATGAGTTTTGAGTGTAACAATAATCAATAATGTCAGTGCCAACACATAGATGAAAACTCCTTGGTGTTTGACCAGGGTCTTCAGATTAACAAACTGCTGACAACATGCTGTTCAGAATTATTGCCCTTGATGATGTCACAATGGGGACACAAGCAATGAATTAGCATTGATTAATCAGTTAGCTGTGCTTTTCGGAGCCAGGAACACTGCTTACCTAATGTACTATAGCCTACTGCCCAGTTTGTAAATTATTTCTTTTTACTCTTGGGTGTGGAGTAGTGAGGCAGGGATGGAAATAATTAATTTGGTGGTTACACCCACTAAACATGACATGTCCAATGCAAGGGAAGAAAGAGGCGCAGGAAAACTTTTGACTTTTAAAATGACAATTTGATTCAAACTTATTTCTTTGTTTGTTTCTTTGAACCTCACAAAAGGCCCGGCAAGGGCCACTTTTGGAGTAGGCGATAACAGACAGCATGACTGCAGTAAGTTAGGCTAATTGTTTATTCAAAGCTGCTGTCATGCAGTGTAAAGCTTTATTATAATGTATTAGCCTATTTCCCACCGTGAATATTTTTACCACTGAAAAAGAAGCAGAAACCCCTAATTGATTCTGTGCGTAAAAGTTTGGACATGTCATGTTTTGGAAGCATTTAGGTTAATAGTTTGTCAGCTCAAATCTTGAATGCAGTTGCTGCTTCTGTTCCTGTGGTGAAACTCGTAGTTACTTGTTTTGAGTGTGTAGGTCAGGTGGAATACAGTCTATGGAAGGCTGCAGGCAGGCCTATCATTCATGGCACTGACCAATCTTGCTTCGAGAGGTAGGCTATATAATCGGAGCACCCCTCATTATTATTGCCATTCTATATTGTTCTTAAATTATCTAAGATGATTTGTATCATCCATATTACCCTTATTGGTAAGGCCAGTCCTGTGTGCTTTGAAAGTACAACCTGTATTCAAACAGTGTTGACTGATCTTGTAATAAGTGTTGCGCGGATGTTACAGCTCCCTCGCCCACGGAGTGAATAGAATGACAGGACCGCACTGTACGTGCGCAACTCGTTACATGCATGTCACATAATGTATCAGCTCCGCTGACGAGGTGATGCCAACCTTTGCTCACAACGCACCATACAACTAAGTAGTTTTAGCAATTTGTCACTTTAATTTAACATTTTAAAAATTATACTATAGACTATATATTAAAAAATTAAAAAAGACCCAGAAATGATATGACCTCGGTTTCCTCAATGGTAGCTATGGGCCTGGTTGTAAGTATTATGTAGTGTATGTGTGCATGGGAGACTTTGGTTAGCAATAAACAATTTAAGATTGCATTGTTAATCTTTTGATTAATTTCACCAGGTGAATGCCACTATTCTATTTCTAATTCTAAGAGCACACTGTACATGTCCAATCGCTGAGAAACAAAAGGGGAGAGTGAACAGGATGATGTAGGTAAAAAGAAGATATAGAGAGATAAAATTCGTTAGGAAACAAAGACCTACTGTATTATGAAGGAGTGAGCAAAAGATGGAGTATAAAGCATGAAGCAGACAGTATCCTATTGCAGAAATATTTCTGACAACTCCCCATGGCTTCATCTTCCACAGTTCTAACTTTAGTCAGAATCATGGAGTTTGTTCTCCATGAGAATGACGAGTCCTTAAGTTTCAACGTTTCTCCAGGCTACTACACTCAGAGGGATCGGTGATCATACAGACACATTTCCATCTCTGACAGAGTATCTGATGTCTCTTTTTCCTTACCCGCAAAAATTGTTCCTTATTTCAAAAGCTTTTTTAAAAATGGCTTGTGTTACAGACTTGTAAAGCAGTACAGGGGTGTGACTTTGAGAGAGGGAGAGACGCCGATGACAGTTGGGCGTAAGTGGGGGAGGGCAAAATTCACGGTTTAAAAAAATGATACTTTGTGAATGCCCTTTCCTCCATAGACAGTTACATCAACTTACAGGAGCAAATAACCCATTGTGATGAATTGGTCATCATGCCTTCCATGATAAATGAATAGATGAATGTGTAATGCTGTGTTCATTTCTGTATTATTAATGGCTTCATCCTACCGAATTACATTTAGATTCACTGGTAGAGACCTGACAATGAAAGATAATGTATTTAAAATTGGTTTACATTATTAACCAAAAATCAATTCTTGTATCAAAAGCATGTTCTTTACTGCCTTAGCTTTGAGTGAGGTCCACTTTTAGACTATTATAATTACACACTGTCAACTGTAAATCAAAACATAAACTTTATTTTCTAGATTATTTACTTTATCTAAATAATTTTTCCCAAAAACACTGCAGAGGAGGACATGGTATTTGCTTTTCAGCCCTGAGTGGTGTCTTCTTGTCAGGCTGCATTGAACCCCAACAAGCTCCAGATGGTTAGGGAAGCCTGTATGTAGCCTGAGAGGCGAATCCCAGGGCAGCAAACAGTCGTTAAAGCACCTGCTTCTGCTTTATGCTAGTTTATCAGTGTGAGTGCATGGTACCATTTGAATTTGATCTAGATCTTCTCAGTGCTTTTTTCAAATGGATTATAATGGCTGGACAGTGAGAGGCCACTGTTTAGCGAGTCATTTAAAGTATAACTGTAAATATATAAAAGTAGAGAGGTAGAAGGGGGCATGTCCCATGGGTCTCCAATAAAAATTCAACCCTGAGACGAGAACATCGATTTTGGACGATTCTGCAAAACCCCAAATTGGGATCAATGCAACTGGTTAAAAAAACTCTTAGTCTCTGCAATATTTGTGCATGGCAGCAACAGTTAAGGTTAGGAAAAGTAATTGTGTCAAAAAAACTATGGTTAACGTATGGGTAGGGTCAGGCAACTAAAACACGCTAAGGTTAGGGAAAGATCTTGGTTACAGTTAATAAAAAAGCAAATACTAATTGCAGGTCTATGCCGGCTATATGCCCATCCACCATCCCAACCTCCACACCCTTACTTTCTACCTGACTACATACAGTATACAGCACAATACTTCCTGTGTTGACACTGAGTGTTGGCACTGGATGTAAACTATGAGGTGCAGAATCGTCCAAGATGGAGGTAATTTGTAGGGATACTGTGCTGCAAAAATTACGACCTTGCATCAATATGTCCATGAAACACACAACCCTGCACAAGTACCACAGCTGGAGGAACCTTACATACTCTACAATTGAGAAATGTTTATCACATGTGTGTTACCTTGAAGTCAGCAGTATCACACTTTGCTAGCTGACGGGTCCTCCAAGTTTTGCGATTGCTGATTCATAAACAGCAGGTTTCCACACAATCTTCCACATCAAATCTGCCATTTTTATTGCAGTTCAAACATTATTTCAGGTAAGGGAGAAGGCAACAAAAAGTTATTGATTTCAGCTCTAAATGCAATTTCACTCAAAATCATGTTTCAGGTTACTATTTCACCTGAATGACAAAATAGTATAGTAAACAGTAAGAGTATGGTGCACGGGAATGAGCAAACAGGTCTGCAACCCATCTTGCTTCCTGATTTAACGGACTTTGAAATGAGTTTGACAGACACAAGGCTGATTAAGGTGGACTTCATTTTCTCGACCTATTTAATTCCATGGCACGATTTCCACCTTAATTTGATAAATGAGTAAGAGCAACCTAGGCTTATGTGTAGGTAAATGTGTGTGTGTGTGTGTGTGTGTGTGTCCGCGTGCATGCTACATGTGTATGAGCTTAAGCTACTATAGAAAGACACAAACGTTTGCACGCACACGTGCACACACACCCAATCTCTTATTAAAATTCACCCGCTTGACTTTTAATTTCCACGTACCTCTTATAGACCTTTCCACTCACAGTGATGATTCAGATGAAGAGAGGCAGAGAGAAAAGAAGAGAGGGATGGATAGAGGGAGAGAAACAGATGAAGAAAACTCTAAGACGCTTTTGCTGTCCCCCGCCTTCTGCCTCTCAGCAGGCTCTTACCTCCTGTGGCTCTGCTGCTCCACAGAGACATGAGCTGACATCAAAAGTAATGCTAAAAAGCACATGCACTCACATACACGCAGGCACACAAACACACACACAAATAATATTCACCTCCTGTGCTCTGCTACCCTCCGTAGACATAAGCTGATTACCCTGAAAATTGAAAGCTCATGTGCAGACGGTGATTCACATGCTCATATACGTTTGTAGAAGCACACATGTAGCAGCACAAACACTCGAACACACTCACCAACATGAAAATATTTCACTGACAGAGACACAGAGTCATGCTGTGTGTCACCAAAAACTCCTCATACTTCTCTTACACACACACATGCACACACCATGTCATTCAGGCTGAAGATGAAAGACACAAAATGAAAGACCCCTTTCCAGTCTGAGTCTCAATCGTCCCTCATTCTCTGTCTATCCTGACTATCACAGTCACCAACTCTGAGATGGTGATGTGAAATCTGGAGAAAAATATAGTGGGGCACTAATAAGATAACACTTAATAACAGTTATTTTTTATTCTTAAGGTTCCACCAAGCAATTTCACAGGTTGGTGGTCTCAAATGGCAGCAGGGAGATGAATGCTGAGGACTTCAATACCCTGGAATCACATAGCAGATGTCAATTAATTACTTTTCTGTGTGGCAGAACTGCTTTGTGATACAGACACAATGATGGATTTGTGATTGACCAATAACAGAAGCACATCTCATATATATGAGGGAAACTCAAGGTGCACGATTCCCTGACTAGAAGGATTTCAACAATCTATTACTCAAGATAGGTCATTCAAATAGAGTTCAGTAGTGATGTCACACCTGAGTGTGTTTAAACTGTATGTCGGTCAGTCCACCACTTTGGTCCATAATGAAATATCAGCTATTGAATGGACATTCATGATTCTAAGACGATGTATCCTGATGACTTTGGTCATCCTCTGACTTTTCTTCTAGTGACACCAGCAGGTGGACATTTTTGATTTTAAGTGACATGTCTAAACAACTGTTAGATGCTATGAATTTTGGCTCAGACATTCATGCCCCCCCACTGGATGAATTGTAATAACTTTGGTGATCCCATAACTTTTTCTCTAGAGCCATTATCAGGTCAAAATTTGAATTTGTGCAATACTTTGGTTTATGACCAAACCAAAACATTCCCATTAGTCTCAGCTGTACTTTATGTTTACTGCTAATTAGCAAATGTTAGCATGCTAACACACTAAACTAAGATGTTGAACATACTAAACTTTATACCTACTAAACATTAGCATGTTAACATTGTCATTGTGAGCATGTTAGCACAGTGACGTTAGCATTTAGCTCAAAGCACCCCTGTTCCTGTGTACAACCTCACTGAGCTGCAAGCACAGCTCTAATATCAATATATTATTTTCTAATCAGTCCAGTAACTCAGCATATATTGTTATCTTGTTCCATGTCCTTAGTTGAATATGAGAAATGTCATAGATTACCGCTTAAGGGGTAGTAACCTCTCATAGTTAAAGCTCGCTCCTGTCATTTTGAATTTTCTGTAAAAGATGAACAAGATCTCCTCATGTAGGTCCGAATGTCATTGTGTGGAATTATGTGGAAATCAACTGAATTCAACTTGCTTTTCTTAGTGTGCAAATAGCGAAGGAATTGATCAAAGTTAATTACCTGAGGAATACTCAACAAGACATATCCAAATATTTCATAGGTGCCAAAGGAACAAGAGAATGCTGTGGTATGCCTGGCTATAACATAGCCTACAGCTGTGGCATATCTTAACACTCAGTAACCACTGTGAGCTATGGATATAATTAGTACTTTGATGGACCCCTGCTGCTGAGTTATGACTATGGCTACACTTAATACTCTCATTACTGACCGCCTTCGACTTTGAATATGGCTCTACTGTTTTTAAATAACTCACTGGGTTTGGAGTGCTTGACATGGCTACCCCATGCAGGTCTCACAAAACAATGGCTTTGAGCTTTAGAATATGTTAATACAATAAGTGTGTTCATGTTCCTGCATTGCTCATTCTTGTACTCAATCCATTTACTTCATTAGAAAGATGACTAAAAGTCTAAAGAGACGGATGAGAGTTGGTGATTTAGCATTCAGTCAGTAAAACCCACCCACTGTATCAGATGGAGAAAGAAAAGATGCAATCTCCCTTTTTATGTTTGCTTCTTCTTTTCTTTGTTTCCTTGGTGTTATCCTCATCCACCTCCCCATCTTTTCTCTCCTCCACTCAGCTCGCTACACCTATCTGTTTGAGTTATCAGTTGGGCTGCTAATGACTGCTAGGCTGTCTGCTGTGATAATGGGCTAACAATATGAGATAATGAGCTAACAGTGGGCTGTTACACAACTTTGCTGTAACATTCTTAGCTGAGTGCAGTGTGCTGTGTTGACGTGTGTGTAAGAGAAAAAGAAAAAGAGGTAAGCAGGAGTTAAATTGGGGCTTAAGGGCTCAGCACTGGCACAAAGACTCGCAGACATCATCAGAAAAATAATTTTCTTATATTTCTATTGTGGGAAAACACATTACTTGAATCCGAGTCTCTACAATGAATGGCTACTAAGCCTAGTCCCTTATCTTTTTTCTTCCCTCTATGAAATAACTGACACTCACCACTCACCACCTACTCTGCACATTTTCAGAACATAATGAGGTGATTGATGTGTGTGAATAAGCAGAGGAGAGTATGAAGCGTCATTCGCACAGACATTGTTGATGATATCCTAATTAAACAATCTAAACATAATGGTGCAGACCTTTGCTGGATCTGGGACTTCTGTAACGAGTCACATTTTAAATGCTGCAGTACTAAAAGTCTCAAATAAACGTCATCGTTCTGTTCAAGCATTTATATGCTTTGCAGTAACTTTGAGCGTTTTGCTATCAAGTTAATATCTAGATATATAGTATGGTAGTCTAAATTCGAAACGGAGGGAGTTTGTACTCATTGTTTCCCACAGTGATGATTTTGTGGAGCAGTGAAGGACTTTGCACGCTAACACACCTGCACTTCTTAAAGAACTATATATTAATTTTTGATTCGGAGCATGGTGATGCAAGCACAATTATTGTAACGTTTTTTTGTTAAGGTTAACAAAACTCTGCTTTGCTCTTGCCCACAGCTAGCCATACATCTTATTTTTTGTGAAACAAACCACATTTCATCCAGTTCATTGTGGCATGCGCACAGATTCAAAAGACCAAAAGAACCATAAAGTGCTGTGTGACAAGACTGACGCGTAACTGAGCTCTGTTAACTAAGTTACTCTTGCAATGATTGCAAGCTTAATGTGAGTAAGATAACCTGATTATGTTCTTAACATGACAGTTGCCTCATTATGAATCTAATTCATGTCAACTAACAGACTAATTTGGGATCTGGGAGGGGTAGTGCTGCATAAAAAGTACTGTCAAAACCAAGTACAGATAAAGAGCATGAAATCTTTAGTGTCAAAAGTATCAGATGCACCTCCAAATGCCTGTTGTCAGTAAAGTCTCAGACCGTGAGGACTACAGCAATTGTGGTTTGAACTTGATTAACATATATAGTTATTTTTATGTTTTTATGTATCCTTTCCTTATTTTAGCCTAACATCATGTTATCCTGATCGGTAGCATGGTGTTTTTAAAAAACAAATTAAAAAATGCACATATTCTGACTTAAAAGAAAAAGTATCAATGAACAATTTTGTTTATATACATTGCCTTCCTGCCTGTGCAATAAATTTTATTTATTAATGCAATATGTAGGGTGCAGCAATATAAATAGCTATACTTTTCTTTAATTAGACTGATGTGGTGGATCAGAATACTAACATTTAATATGCCTGTCAGATTGCATCTGACTCATTAGCTGTTTTGCACATTATCTCCATTCTGTCAGCCCTGTTATTCGCCCATATAATCTAATGAAGCAGAGATACCATGAAATATTAGATGATAAAAATAATTTTCTAAACCAAGCAGTGAGGGAACCGCTATAAAGTGCTACAATATCATCTGAAAAATACAGAAGCAGAAAGCACACCCAGAGAATTACAGGGGACGCCAATCTATGCAGAACATCAATGCTTTGTTATGGTGCTTTACTGAAAATCTGCACCACATGGAAATCTCTCTGGATCTGAAGCCAGCACATAATCCACAACTGTTCTAGTGCAATGTTCTACAAAGCTGAGTGCTGTGAATATAAAGGTGTTTCAATGGACTGAAGACAAACCTGTCTTATTTTAGAGTGGAGTGAGCTGACAGGAGCACGGTGTATGATTGGCAGCAGTACAAAGAAGAGGAAGAAAGTTAAAGCTCACCAGGAGGGAGTAATGCATACACGCCTCTGTGTATGTGCATATATACTGTATCTGTGTGTGTTAGCTCTCCTGATTTCTCAATTCATGCGTGCATTCATATTCTGCACACACACCGGCCCACACACCAGCTTATGGCAGCTCATTGTTGAATCAGCCCTGATAGCTTGTGTGAATCACCACAGACCAACCCTGTGTTTCACTGCCTCCCCCTCTGCTGTCTAGCACGATGCTATGGTTTCTCAGGTGGTCAAGGATGACCATATTATTTTATCATGGGAAAAATACAAAACATCTCTCTCTCTGTAACAAAGCCTTTGCTCTTTGGAACCATTAAAGTGATATTCCACCATAAATCTAGCTTTTATCAAATACTCACCACCAGTGGGCTTGAAATGTGACTCTAAAAAGTTTATATCATGTTTCTTGTAGAAGACAGCAGCTTTTGTCAGCACTGATTCACAGCAGTTGAAACTGATTCCAAGTCACAGCGAAAAACATTTCAAAATGTCCATAGAAACCTCTCAAAGCAGCTTTATCCACTCCTCTGCTGTTGATCTTCATATTCAGTATATTGTCCTCTCTTTTCCAATAAATCACTAAATACACACTTCTAGGCGGAGCTTCTGAGAAATGTGGAGGTGATGACATGACAAGGTAGTGGTGCATTTAGCAATATTGTGTCTGAACATAGGCTAAACAATAGATAACTGAATTATGCTGCAGGAGTGCTTTGAGAAGTTTCTATGGTTTTTACTACATTTTGATACTTTGTTTTTGCAGTGACTCTGGGTCACCAATGGTAACCATTGTAATTAAGAAATCAGTTTAAGAAAAATTAACGATAGATAGGTATGAATTTTCAGAGGAATATTCCTTTAATTGCAGTAGAACTGCATGGACTTAGACCACTTAATGTCCTGTTATGGATCTAATAATGTTTTCATGGACTTTCTGTGCCTTGTTGCAATACTGACAGAATTTTGGCAAGTAGCCATTTTTAATAACTTAAAACAACATTTAATTTTACAAGTTGAGTCTTTGTGCATCCTCTGAAAGGACAGCCATATTTGTTGTTTATTACAGGTCTCTCTAATCAGCTTGCCACTTTTACAAAATGTCTTTCGGAATTGATCCAGAGAGCAAAAGATTTTCGGCTTGAGGAAGAGTCATCTAATTTAATCTATAAAGCACAGATGGGGGGGAAATGGTGGGATCTCTGATTTATTGCTGACAGCACTGCACTGATGTATCGGACTGACTCTGACTCAGAACTACATTAGGCTCAGATAAACTGATTACACAAATGACACTAAACAAACTCAAATGGATGATTCTCCTTTACATAATCATTCCTCAACCTAACTACTGACCCTAAAATTTGTAACAGAACCCTTAACCTTAAGGGCGATACTATGACAAAATATGTATTTCTTTCAAACAGTAAAAAAAATACAATTTTAAGTCAGTAGACCATTTAGTGACACAAAAATTGACTGTCAAATGAGTACCCACATAATATGACCATGATCTGTTTTCAATGGGAACGTGTATTTTCACCATATCCTTTCATTATAAATAGTAGTGGTAAATAGTGTAATAGTGTAACCTACTGCACCTACCAGCTAAGATTTTCATCTTTAAATTACGGTATTATAGTGATATTGTCATAGTGTCTAGTAGACCTTATATTTCATTGTTTCCTACCTCCACGACAGATGCCTCTTATGCCATTTGTTCTGAGGAGTCAGGCTTCGTTTCCTGCGGCCCATTGTCACCTCTGCCTCAGACACATCTGGCAGAGAACATCTGGGTGTTTTCATTAGGCCCAGTGTGGCTTGGTCTGGAGAGAAGAGAACAGGAAATGGTTGTGTCAGAGAGATGCTTATTCAACTCTATGGAAATTTCTGAGGCTATAGTTGATGGTTTTCTTGATTGTATTGTATTATATCATTCATTCATATATTTTGCACCCATCCAGCCAAAGTACCAACTCTGCCACATGATTCCCCCAAACAAGCACAGCCACATACCAAAGACTCCAGTCTCCTTCAGCCCTCCAAACTTCTGCATGGCTTTGATGGCTTTGGTCAGGGCCTCCTTGGTCTGAAGCTGACCAGTAACGGGGTCAGGGGGCGGGAGGTAGCCAAACTTGCTCAGCCAGTCCTGGAAGGGAAACAGTAGACACAGGGTTCAAGAGTCATCCCAGGCATTTCAAGGACTCCAAGTATCCCAAAGCAGCCGAGAACGTTTGACACCTGTTCATGTTTATTGTCTGTGGATACTGTGCGTCTGTGCACATTTGCCCATTCAGGTTATGTGAGTGGTTCAGCAAAAAAGCAATTGTGACTTTGCATGTTGAAAATTGCTCTTTTTGTCTTTCTCCTTTGTTGTTATGCTAGAGCTACACATGGTGAGGGACATTTGAGTCTCTATCAGCGCGGCACGGAGTGTTGCTGATGGAATAGTTTCATGAGTAACAACAGAGATGATCAAAAGCAAGATACATACATCTATTTAATGTTTTTTTCAATAACCTGATCTTGATTTGAATTTCTATGCCTATGATGATGATGATGATGATATAGATTTTTTAGACATAAATTCATAGAATGCTATGGCTGAGTAGGTTCATAGAAGAAACATAGTCCTGTGAATAGCCATAGCCATGTACTGTATTTATAAAGGGTAACACTGCAACTCCATTTCCACATGAGACCAGTAAAGTTGCTGCCAATCAAACAAGCCCAGCTGACTGCACTGATTGGTTTTGATACATGAAAGATTGGTACGTGTAAGGCGCATGATGGATGCATCTGAGCTGCAACTTAAGTGTTGGTCTTTTCCTTTCTTTCTCTCTTGCCTTTTCTCCCCTGAGATCTTTCTTTGTCTTGTTTCTTCCCTTCATGTGTCTCAGCCCCACTAAAGCCTCCTCCTCCCTCCTCATGATCTGACAGCCAATAAGAGACGGCAGATTTTAAATGGGTTTTTGATCAGCACTCATCAGAGGTGAGTGACACAGATCGATAGCACAGTATCCCTTTTGTATTGATAACACTGGGAAAATCCCATTAACTCAGTGACTGAGCTTCAGCTCTCTGCTGGCTGATATTTCCCTCCTCATCCTTGGCTTTGCCATCCCTGCAGAGAGATTGGGAAAGGTTTATAGGGAAACTGAAGTGACCCGTAGCAACATCAGGCAGGATGAGAAACAACAACAATTTCCTGAAAGAGTTTCAAACTGTAATGGGTAAGTGAGAAAGGTCAAAGAATTTGAAAGAAAGCAGGGAAGTTAAATTGAGTCTATGAATCAACAAAGAACATAAGTGATGACATGATTTTACAAAAGTTTGTCAATTAAGTTTTTAGTCGTTCGGCGCTTACAGTTCCTATCAATAGTAACTTTGTACTCACCAGCATTGCTAATCAGATGGGGCAAGAAACAAGAGCGGTCAGACAATCGTATAGGTTTTACACAAATCCCAGGTTAGCCAGATTTTTTGGAAGAAAAAAACTGAAGTGAATGGTTATTAGCCTACATTATAATAACATTATAAGTTGTCTGTTGTAAACATTCATCAAAGTGTACAGACTGTCGGTGTGTCCCAAATCCATACTTAATTATGAGCAGGTTTGAGTAAGCAGTGTTGGAAAAGTTAAATTAAGTATTAAGTATTGCATCTGTATGCATTTTTATCCCATTAATGCATGTTACTCGACATCTTCTCTCTCCTGTAGTTTTGAGCTTTCTCGTCTCTCTCCTCTCTACTTCTGTTGCTTTCAGCAGGTTTTCTGCCTCCGGAGCTGCAGAGTCTAGATCGGTGATTGTGGGCCACCTGCTGCCCCGTGTTCCTGCACGACACCCGTTACTACAATTGTCAATCATTTGAGTCTGGATCTGCCCGAGGTTTCTGCCTCTTAAATTAAGTTTTTCCTTGCCACTGTCGCCAAGTGCTTGCTCATGGTGGGATTTGTTGGGTCTCTGTAAATAATATTATAGTACTATAGTATAGTAGTATAAGAGTACGATCTAGACCTGCTCCATAGGAAAAGTGCAATGGGATAATAGTAAATGTGGTGGATTTTGTGTTGTTCATGGACACTATTCCTCCACAATGCAATGAACAAAGGAAATAAAAACAAAAAACAAATAGTGAATTTTGGTGTGAGAGCTCCAAAAAAATATATCATAAAACATTTTTCTGTTTAACGTTCCAAAGTTGCAGTGTGATTGACATCCGACATTGCACATATTGCATCATTTCCTGTTAGTATAAAATGGTAAAGTATGTAGATTTAAATTTTTTTTTTTACAAACTGCTAAAATAGTTTATTACAGTATGGTAATTAGTATGTAGTACTGTATAGAATTAGTAGGATAGATTTGGGACACGCCATGTGACTTCCTGGTGTAGTTGTGCTTGCACAGAGTTTCCTGTGCAATGAGGGATTATTACCAACTGTTTGGGTGCTCTCACTTTCGGGTTTATCTCAAAATAAAGTGGTTATCTAAACTGTTTGATTACAACTTGTCTGACAGCTCATGTTTCTTGCCCCATCAGACTTTGTTGAAGCAATGTCTGCACAATCCCAGATCTTAGTGATTTCTTTGTGAGTTCGATGTTATCATAACAAATAAAAATGATGGCCATAACTATGAAAATAAGACTCAAGTTATAATAAAACAGAAATTGTTTTTAAATCAAAACAAACTGCACAAAGTGCACACAGTGCACGCAGCTATGCATACACATATGGTATGCATAGCTGCGTGGACTGTGTGCGCGCATCCATATAGACAAGAGGAGGTTTAAATTCTTCTGCTCTGTAAGATAGGTGTGCAAGTGATGGATTACATATGTGCTGTCTACAAAACTGCAACTTCCTGTTTTCACACACTACTCATAACTCACTACATCAAACCTTTTTGTGAAGCCAGCAACTAATTTAAACCCTGACACCGTAGCTCACCGGGGGAAAAAAGCTGTAAAACCTGCCAGCAAGTTCAGTAACATGCTGATCATTGCTAAATTATATACAGGGATGTCACTGTGTTTAGGTGAGATTGGGTGTACTTTTAAAGGGCTGCACACAAGTCATCTGAGTTCATATAGAGAAACAAAAAATCAAAGATTACTGGATAAGGACAACAATAAAATTAATCACACTTACAGTAGAACAGCAACATTTCACTTTCACGATGATAGACAGTGACAGCTCAAAGATAAAATTACGACTGTAAGAACAAAGGAGGAAGAAAGTTTAAATAATTTACATGCGTCTCCAATTTAATAGACCAAAAAATAATGGTGCTTTTTTTCCTGAGGTCTTCACCCTTGAAATAAAGATAAGAGAAATAAATGAGTGCAGAGTGGGAGAAAAACACAGAATCTAGCCTGTATGACAAATTCATCCTCTCCAAATCTCTGATTAACAATAAGAAGACACAGACTGTTCTTTAATCGCTCATTAAGATGCACAGTTAAACACATACACACACACACACATATGCATACATACTCTGAATGTACAAAAATTATGTCAAACACCCGTGTATTACTGCATCCCAAATGAGAAGCCTTTTTTAAAGCCTTTGATGCTACAGTGGTAAGTTGTTTGCCTCAACAATTGCAGCAATGTTTTGACTGCTGTGTTGCGTTCTACATAAAATAAGAATGTGGACTCTTGGAGCCAGAGTTGTAAAGCAGCTAACTAAAGAATGGCACAGTGTAAAGTTCAACCACTGCTTCAAGCGACAAAACAACTAATAATTTATTCAGCAAGCTGACAGTATGTGAAAGAAAGATAGAGTCGAGCAGACAAATGTAAGTTCCCTGTCAAAAAAAAAAAATCTAACTTTAAGGTCATCTAAAGAAAACTACCAGAAAGAAAAAAAGATCTTCAAATTGTGTCATGGTTTGAGGGTCTATGTACAGTATAACCTGTTTAATTTAGAAATTTTGTCAGTGGCTCTGGACAAATGCAACAAAATAAGAAAGAAATCAGTTGAGAAAGGACAGCTTATTTTACTCTTATTTTCTTATTTATCTTACTTTCTTATGAATTATGCACATTAAAGTGCAGAGCAAACGTGAACTGTGTCTTTCAGTCTGCACTTTGAATCTATGAATAATTAGTATCTGATCTAATAGTGCAACAACTTGTTACACGATCAGCAACAATACGACTGCCTTATAAACATGTTCTGCAAGTGAAGGAGAGCTCAGTTCAGTGCTGGGATTCAGCAAGCTCAGAAAAGAATCAAAGGAATCAAAATGCAGTGATCCTGAAATTAAAATCTTCATTAAATAAAAAACACTTTGGCTGCACATTTAAAAAAAACGAAATTATTTGGCGTCCATTTCCCAAAAAGTAATATATAGAAATATTTGTAAAGCTAACGCAATAGATGGCTCGCAATCAGGATCAGTGAATGGCACAATAAAGGTTCAGGTTAAATGAACACATAGTCACAACTTTACATCCTCTCTCCGTTTGGTATTACAAAATGGCCAGATAGTGTTCATTCATTATCAAATGAATCACCACCCATTATTATCTGTCCTTAAATACATAGAAATAAATGAGAGGCACACTTCAGTGAATGCAAACAAGCTGCACTTCAGAAGACAGAGAAATGTGACCATGGGTGTGCCTATATGATGAGTGACATGAAGGACAGTGACACACTTGAATGTTACCATTACAGCATTTTTTTTTCTATTTTAAAATAGTACTGACGACACATAATGGAAACAACCACACCAAGCGCCACATACAAAAACAAATAACTTTCTCTTTTTCTCCCTGCAGTGAAGTCAAAGATCTGGCTCAGCTGTAGTCCAGCAGCCCTGAAACTGGTATTCAATTACTTCAGCAGGGCAAATGCTTGCTGACGTGGGGGCTTGACCCTATGTCCCAACTCAGGCCCAGGGGGCCTTTACCACTTAGCCTACTTGCTGTTCAAATGACCTGTGCAGTCCTGGTGTATTACCATTCAGTTTTGATAAGTACTTTCAAACATTCCCAAATGAAAACAATGAAATATCTTCATAAGTAAAACTGCTTTGAGGAAGTCACATGCCATTTTGTCTGAAGACTAAATTCAACACAGCAATATTGCATGTGCAAGAATCCAAGTAGAGCACTCATATGCTCGCTGTTTGTCCACCAATGTGTTATAATCTCAGTCATATCTAATTTTTGGAACTTTAGTTGACCCAATTTTTTCCCCTACAATGTCTACTATTGGCAACTAAACATAACCATAAATACATTTTAAAAGTTTTTGGGTCTTGGTTAAACCATGAAAAAGACAACACTGGCTTGATGCATGCACAACTATATTATAATTTTAATGGTAATGTCATTTGCCAATAGTGTCCTAAAATTTAATGAACATTACGACGTTGCCCCTTCAACTTGTGTAGCCCACTGTTCCATCTTATTTGTGGTTGCGGTAATCCTGTGAACTCCACATATTAAAAGAAGAATACAACGACTGTAGGAAGTCTCCTGAGTGAAAGCCATGAAACATCTGTGTGAAATCAAAGTGCTTCCTTCACTAATTCCAAGCAAAAAGTATGGATATTTTGGGGAAATATGGTTATTTGTGTTCTTGCCAAGTGTTAGATGAGAAGATTAATACCACTGTCATGTCTGAACAGTAAATAAGAAGCTGCCGCTGACTAACTTAGTTTAGCACAAAGACTGGAAACAGGGAAAAAGATAGCCAGGTTCTGCCCAAAGGTAACAAAATTTGCTAAAGCTAACTAATTAACATCTTATATCCTTTGTTTATCCTTTCCATACAACAACGAAAGTGTAAAAACAATATGTGCTAGACTATTTCTGGGGCAGCACCAGTAAGCTCCTGGAGTCTGGTTGCCGGGAAACTGGTCCAGAAATGTCAGTGTTTCCTTCAACTGATTTTGACTGAAAGTTTATTGTTTGTGGATGACAGTATTTCCTCAGGCACAACATTTTTGGTACATTTTGGTGACTGTCAGTTGACAACACAACACATCAATGCAACTTTCACTTCAATTTTTCACGTAGATACCCTGATATTGCGTATCTGCTTCATCACGTAGATATCGTGATGAAGCAGATAAACTGAGTTTTTGAGTGTTAAGTAATACTTTAACTTTTACTTTAACTTTGCTGTTTATATAGTCATTGATATTTAATGTTACAGAGAAATACTTAAGATTTGAAACCAAGTTTTGAGGGGCTTTAAGTCTCCTGCATAGCCCCATGAGATTTTTCCAGATTATTCCTTCATCAGCTCGTGAAAAACGTCATTAGTGGTGCAGAGTCGCTCCAGTGCTCTGTAGAACAACATACCTGTGTTTTCTTTCCTCTTTTAGCTGTATCATTTGAATACTGGCAGCTGTGCAGCATTTCATCAATCTGAACAACACTTTCACTGTCAATAAGCTGGCATTTATCATTCGCTGCATACTTCGTGGGAGACAGGACTGCACTGATGCACTTCTCTGTGGTACAATTAGACGGCCTCCTAAACCAAACTCATCTGTTGATGTACCACCTACTGCAACAACAGTCAATTTTTTTAAGCATGTAACCTCGGCAGATTCAGCTCTCTGTCTCATGACATCCTTTCTAACAAATGTGGTGACTTCAATGCATACTCTTTTCTTACTTTTTCCTAGACACCTCGAGTCCCTTGGTTGTGTGGTATAATGATATATACTGTGTGACAACAACAATCTGTCAGCTGTCAGAGATTTTACTGTTTATACCGAGTTAGCTATACCTTCTTTGATATATGTGGTTATATATCTGTGTCTGCATATTGCTCCATAGCGCAACTAGCGGTCAAAAACTCCACAGGGTACCTTTTAATTAAAATATGTTTTGAAGCCCATGAGCCTTGGACTAAAAGTTGAACTGTCACCTAAAACACCTTTTGAAACTACACGAGACATCAACAAACAGAACACACAAAGACAGAGGACTAAAACCTTCCTTTTCCCTCTCTGGGTTACAAAATGGCTGCACTACAGTGCCTACAGTATATGCATATTCATATACCTGCACCTACATATAAATATGTACATATATACATGCACATCCAGACAATTCATGCACTTAATATTTTCTGCCTTCGCCGCATGTTTTCTGGCTGCCCCTTGTCCTAAATAAACGATGACCAACCATGAAATTAACCAGCAGACAGTGTTTCTGCCGCTGTCAGACCTGTGAGGCAGCTCGCAAAATATTATATATAATGCAATTTTTGTGTTTTGTTTATGCAAGGTTGCTACAAAATTCAATGATTACTCCAAAATACGACGTTTAAAAATGTATTTAACTGGATGTAACAGCAAATCCTAAACGTGGGGGGTGGATGAAATTGTCTCACGGATGAGATCAGTAGTTTGAGACTGCACATTCAAGTCTCTTATTTATATCCACATTGAAACAATAATTTGCACATGCTGCACGCACATTCTGCCTTTCACTCTCTCACACATATAATTGAGGCGTGGAGTGGGTATTATAGGGTCTGTGCTGCAGTATCTGGAATGCGAAGGATAATTTATCTCTGTAATCCTGAACCCTGGTCCCTGTAATCCGTTAATACAGTAAGGTCTGGAGTAGCTACAAATTCATAAGAAACATTTTGAGTGAAAGAAGACACACAGAAAGAAAGTATAGGGCTTACATATAGTCCTAAAAGAGCATTAAGTAGTGAGATTAAGTAGTCCTACATCTTTCTTCAACTCATTAGTTAATGGTATTTATAGTATATTATGGTATGGTATATTTTTAGTATTTATATATAGAGCTTGTTGGACATGGGAGGCAGCGCTGTCTGACATAGAAAATTGCCCAGACTTTCCCTAATTAAATACTCTTGACTCATGATTTGTTTCTCAATAGCAATGTGTGGCTGTGGACATAGCAAACAGAGCTGCCCACTGACTTTCTGCATCAAAGCTGATTGTCCAAGCCAAAGAAAAAAAATTAGATTTGAGGTAGAAAGCCAAGCTTCATGTGTGTGAGACATTGATTAATGTGGGCGCAGATTTGAAGCGTTGCTGAATTGCAGATGCATCAGTGATCAGTGTAGCGTTTGAAACCGGAGGGTTGAGACGGAGAGGCTATGTGTGGGTGAGTGAGCTTGAGGAAGAATAGGACCGTATGTGATTTGATACATTTTGCTTCTATGTGTTTTGTTAATGCAAAGACATTTTAAATTTGTCTGGATTCACCTTTTACATCCCCCCACCAAAGCCAGTTGTAAAAATTAAGGGCGGCGCAAGTTCTGAAAAAAATTTAAAACTTCCTACAGTGTACTGTATACTGAAACTTATCCACGTTAAGCCGGTTTAAAAAATGTTGTTTTTCTCACCCGAAAACAGCTTTTCCAGAATGGATAACTCTGAAAGTGCTGGCTTGGTGTTCCATTGTCTGACAACAGAAACAGAAATATTCAACAACAACTAAATCATGAGTTTGGTTGTATTAAAACACCATATAGGTGACCACAGAGCAGAGGTTTAAAGTCCAACTGAAATCACATTTAGTCATCCCTTTTTGCAGTCAAAAATAATGTTGACATGTTTTTTAAAGGTATTGTTAATATTTTTATTTTATGGAAATGCTAGCATGGACACAAGTTGCTTTAAAACATAAACGGCATTTTACACATTTTCACACGTGCACCCGCCTCAAACATTCACTCACCTCTCATCCACTGTAACTGACACCCATGCAACTGTTGAATTGAAGAATGAGTTTCTTGTTTCAGTGTGAGCTCCGGTTGGCTCTGGCAGACTCGCAGGTCAAAGTTCACAGTTGTTTAACTTTGACCTGCAAATACAAACAACTGCATCCAAACACAAGATGCAGTGCTAACAGTGTACTGTACATTACAAAGTTTGTACAATATCACACTACCAGACTACAAACTGCAGTATCAGTCTCACACTTCTCATTATTTCATCATTACCTATGTCAGACCTGTGACATCACATCCTTTTTTGGTCTGTCAGCTGACACACACACACACACACACACACACACACACACACACACACACACACACACACACACACACACAAACAAATTAGTTCTCTGACTATGGTATCACCACAGCAACATCTCTCAAAAGCAGAATCCGTTTTGCTCGCACGTGGCTTCCTCTATCCTACAATACCTCCCTGTTTAGCCCTGATGAACAGCTGTGGAGTCCCTTCATCTTCAGCCTCACGGACAGGAAATGAGTCACTGGGAGACATTTAACCTTGCGACCTCAATGACTCTCAAGGGGTCATGAAGTAGCACAGTCCATTATAGTGTTTACATTGTTCCGTACTACCTCGAGGATGATGTCAGACATGTGGCTGACCTCCAGGACTTATAAAAGGTTATGAATTGAATTTATTTGACAAGTGAGAGCTGTAGCATTAAAAGTTTTGAGATACCATTATGTGAGTCCCTGAATTAATGCCAATTAAGGATAAAGTTTTCCATTGCCTCTTTGCTGACAACAAAATGCAAAGAGTTTTGTTTTTGCTCATGGAAGAAAGAGGGGGAGCTGTTCAGTGCAGAAAATGTGACATTTCATGCACACAATGAAAGCACTAAAAGATAGAGAACACAAAGAGATATAGACCTGCAGCTACGGGTTGTAAGCTTAACAATCGTCCTTAGTGATGGGAAACAAGTCACGGTCGTCTTATAATCTAGGCCGTCTTATATTCGGCCGAATATGGTACTAAGTTTCTGCTTTAATATATGACTGGCAGTGTAATTTATTTTTGTATTTATACTGTAGGTGCTAAATATTTTTGCTTTCTTTCTATTTGCTCTCTATGTCCTTGTTCACAAGATGATATGGACATTCTCTGAAGAAGAATCTCTGAATGCAGATAAAGATCAGATAAAAATCAAACAAAAGGCCCCAAAATGAATTTTTGCCTTTTAAACAGCTTTGATTACACAAAGTCTCAACTCAATGACACACAATCCAATAAACACAGATGTAAATGTCTCACATCAAGCAGTCCGCTGCTTCTTATGTTGCTCTCCACCGAGGAGATTTCTCTCTCAATCGAATTTTATAAGAACATCCATGGGTGTCGGCAAAGATGCTATCATTAGTCAAAGCAGTAGTAGCAGCTTCCCATTTTATATCACCAGCTTATTCCGAGAGAGAGAGAGATGGTTTACTTAAAGTATACACTGGGATGATGCAGGATCCAAGGAATGAAAGCGTGCTTAAGTGTGTTTGACTGAGAAGCTCCTGAAATCATTCCAATGGCATATCCTGAGCGTAAACACAATTTACTGAAGAAACGAAGGATTTAGTCTCATTTGTGCAAACAGATAAGATCAAAGAAGGAGAATATAGGGGGATAGAAAGAGAGGGAAATTGGGGGTGACATGCAACCTGAATGACACGTTTAATCGAACAGAAAATTGAGGCTGGATTGCCAGGCGGTAAAAGAGAATTAATCCATGCCTAGAAGTCATTTGTCTACTCGGGTGCATTTTCCTCACCATTCCTTCTTACTGCTTTAAACTGAACATGACCTCCCCCGCCTTTTTTTATGTGTTTCCATGCATGTGTGTATTCAAGGTTTAACGCTCAATGTTCTAATTGTTTAAAATCCTTCAGCTCAATTTAAAAAAAATACCCATGCCACAACGTTAACAACTCATTTTGTCCTCTAGTGCCCGATTTATGTTTTCATTAATTGTCATATCTGGCCAATTAATATAAATAATTATAATCTAAAACTGGCCTGGAAGTAGACCTAGCAAAGGGTTTAGGGACATTCACTGTTTAAAATTAAGATAAGTATGTATTCATTTGGATTAGTCATTTGTGTTAATCAGTCATTTCAGTAGTATTACAAAATGGATGCCAAAGTTGTGGATTGTTTTATTGAGAGAGAGAATGTATAGCTAAAGTTGTTGTGACCAAAGAACAGAACCTTTAAAACACACAGTAGAAAAACAGTATATATAGAGAGAACCTCATGTATCAAAAGCTGCACTCAGGTTAGCAGACAAGACCACTGAAATTGAATCAAAGTCAGTCGTGAGGAGAAGACCATTGACCAATTTCGTTGTTTTGGTGACCATGAGTCATGATCAAAACCTCACCTTAAAAAAAGAGCAAACCAGCATGCTCAACTCTAAAAGTTATTTGGTGCCGACTCTAAATAAATTAAACTTGCAGAGAAAAGTCCCGAACTCGCACAGTTCTCGACAATCTTTGATTGCCATGGCAACAGTAGCAACATAAGTGTTTCAGCCCGAGCCTCATCATTACCCCACAGTACAGTGACACATTATCAGTAAAATAAAGTGTTTAAAATCTCATTCTGCATAAGCACAAGTTATTTCAAAAGACGTAAGACAATTTAGAACTGAT